>NC_047112.1:86006329-86306329 GCF_902500255.1 Thalassophryne amazonica
TGTATGTATATGTGTATATGTATATGTATGTATATGTGTGTGTGTGTGTGTGTACTGTTCTCCTCACACAGCTGGATTTGTGTTAGGAAGGGCATCTGGCATAATACTTGAAATGAAATAAATCTATGGTCATGGCTCATGTCCTGTTCCATATCTCCTACCTCAGTTTTGCAATTCCACTTGCCATTTTTTCCCATGCAGCTAGTTGAAGGTGTAGATCTGGGGTCCTCAACTCCAGTCCTTGAGGGCCAGTGTCCTGCAACTTTTAGATGTCATTGTTTCAACACACCTGAGTCAATTAATGAGGTCATTAGCAGCACTCTGGAGAACTTGACTGGTCACTGAGGAGATAATTCAGCCATTTGACTCAGGTATGTTGGACCAGGGACACATCTAAAAGGTGCAGGACATCGGCCCTCGAGGACTGGAGTTGAAGACCCCTGCTGAAGGTCCTTGGGACATTTTGGTGGCATGACGGTGTGTGAGAAGGATGATATACTGTACATAGAAATATCGTTCTGAAGTGGTTTGTGCGTTATAGTCGCACTCTGGGTGTGAACAAATTCAAATTCTGTTGCCAGACTGAGAAACAAGCAAGTCTGGCAGCATGCACTGGTACTTCACTTTGCTGCATACATGCCACAGAAGCTCCTTGGGTCCTGGATGACCACATCAGTTGATGCATATTAATAAGGGACCTTATTTGTTTAATCCATCACTGCTATATTAACGGATAAAAAAACGTTATGCCCAGATTGGGTTTCAAAATACAAAACATTAATTTTGAAGAGACACGCTAGAACCAGCATGTTGTCACAGATATGCATCATCACACTTCAGAGCGCTACATTGTAAAAACGTTTATCACCTTTACAAACTGGCATAAAGTCATGATTTAGGACACAGCAGCAGGTGTAGTGTAACATCAGATGTCAGTTGTTGAGTTTGTGGGATCCTGTTATCTGGAGTTATCAGTCAGTGATCTGTTGTAGCGCCATCATGCCATCTAGCGTAGATTGAGTGTGTGTGTGGTTATTTTGTCTGACTGCAGGGCGAGCTCTACGTCCCCAAGCAGCCAGTCCAGTAAGATGAACAGCGTCTTGTACCAGAAGCAGTTCCAGCCCAGCTCTGCAGGCATGAGAATGGCACAGCACTTCCCCGGCCAGTTCAGCTCACAGGTTGGACACACGATGCTTGTATCCTTATTTATTACACAGACGGGACGGCCGGAAAGAAACCAGACGTGTTGAGCTGGTGAACAAATGGATGATTGACTGATTCTTGTGGTTTCAGATGTTGTCTCAGCCAAACATCGTTTCGCCTCTGGTGCGACCGCCTCATGCTAACTCATTTGCGGGAGGTGTCCAGCGCTCTCCCATGGGTCCTCCTATGTCACCCAATGTGGGCGGTGGCCTAATGCCTCACCCCCGGCCCCAGCACCCACAGCACAGCCAGCACCCACCCCGAGGGCCCTCTGGTCCTCCCCTCGCACCCAGAGGGACGCCTGCAGCTCTAAAGGCAGAGCAGGACCTCAAGGTCTGGTGCCACTTTAATTTACCTGCAGATCACATGCCTCTGTCTTCTCAAAGCACTGGTTTAGATCTTCATGCAGTGACTGGAGGTGTGACTGACCTGGTTTGTGCTTTGTCCCTGATCTAGGCAAAGCAGCGAGCTGAGGTGCTCCAGTCCACTCACAAGTTCTTCTCTGAGCAGCAACAGCAACAACTGAAGGCACCGCAAGTCAGCAAAACATCTCGCCTTGACCAGGGGGTGAAGCCTCCACTCGACACCTCGACCCCAAACCACCAGTCAGTGAGCGAGCGCCCTGAGCCAGACAACCCCCCCGTCTCCATGGCCAAGCCCATACGGACTGGCCCCATCAAACCACAGGCCATCAAACAGGAAGAGGGCAAGTAAGGAGCCGGCACGCTCCGCCGATGACAATAAGAAAGGAGGGAAGAGAGGATGAGAGAGAATCTGTTCCCATTCACTCAGTCACCCCCTCATATTAGCCCTGGAGGATGGTGCGGGGGGCGAGGATGGGTTGGCTAGAAACACAAATGGTAGTGAGTCGGCATGGCCCGGCGTATAACTTTATCCTCTACTTTCTTCCGTTTTCTTGTTCCACTTCAGGTGGACAGTTTGATTTGGGATTTTTTTTTTTTTTTTTTTTCTTCCACATTTCGATGATAAAGTTTCATCTACAGTGATGTAGATTCAGAGTTTAAGAGAGAAACTCCAAGATTTGCTGCCGAGTTTCTTTGTTTCTTTAGCTCTTTATTTTGGGTAACCCCCCCCCCCCACTAAAAAATTATAATAGAATCACACAGTTGATAGGAGACCCATGTTTATTGATGAAAGGCTGAATCGGTTTTGTTTCCGTAGTCTGATAAATTCTGTGTTAAAATATCATTTATTAGTAGAAGTTTATATGTTGCCCGAGCTCCCGTCCAAATGTGCAAAAAGCGTCTGTGCACGTGAGAATGTACTCAGTCGTCAAACGCACACTCAGTGGTTTCATCTGTAGTTCTGAAACGGAGATGTGAGTTCGACTGTCGCGGTTTTTGTTTTACCAGAATGAAAATGTGAAGCAGCAGCAGCATAGGGTTGCATTGGTTGGCGTTTTGATTACCGGTGAGCCTTTGGGTCCTTGCTGCCTTCTGCTGTCTGAGCACGCTGATGTTTGCTCTTCAAAACGGGGCAAAGCCGGCAGCCGGAGGGAGCCTCCTGGAGCCAAAGGATAAGCAGAGCAGACACATGGCCTGTATGACTCCACAGCTCTCACAGTGCACTTGCAGGATTTTTAACGAACCGATCGCTACTTCCAGCTGTCTGGCCACACGTACTTTCACTGCTTTCACAACTAGTCACGCCGTCTCATGCACACACATCACTGTAAGGCACCCAGACATGCTGCTACCAGTGCCCGTAGCTAGAATATAGCAGAACAGGGCTGCTTAGAGAAGTAGAAATGGTGAGGAGTCGAAACCGTGGAATTTAAAATAAAGTAAAAGTGTGTCCCCTCACACAGAGGGCAATAGGAACAGGACAGAATGAGAAACTTCAGGTTCTGAGGAGTTTTGTCAGGACACATTGTTTTGTCTGTACTGATTAGAGGAATCGGTGCTGTTTTCTGTCTGTCTCGCCTCCACTAACTGACCCGCCCACAACGCTCTTATTTCAGCGTTATGGTGACAGCAAGGCTCTGAGAACCGTGCAGCAGCGTGCACCCTGGGGATGGAGAAGAGTCCTTGTTTTTAAGGATGGATGAGGGAGGGTTTTTTTGTTTTTTTCTTTCTCCTTGTACAGGGGTTTCATCGCTGTATTAAAATATGTATGGTCTTATTTACATTCTCAGTTTGGTTACAGAAACTAATAAAATAATATACTGTTCAGATCTCTTTCAGTGGTGCTTGTTCTGTTCCCCCTCATGTTACTGCATTTACCTTTGTATCATTTTTGTTCTCAAAATCCAGTTGTGACAATTTACCACCAGGAGGCAATGTAAGACTTCACTACGTCCCTGGAAATGGGACCAGACCCATGTTGTTTCTGGGTTGACCACGTGGACCATTGTTATCAAAATGTTTATTACATAAATTTGAACACTAGACTCTACAGTTCCATGCAATATTTCAACACATGCTTTGTAAGTGGCTAGTAAATCTAATACAGTGTGGAGTGTACTGCACTCCTGTATTTTTCTTTTTTAACCCAAGTAATATTTTGTGTCAGTCACTGTGATATGACATCGAAATATGAAATGCACTTTTATCAATCAAGCTTCAAATATATCTTAACAGGAAAACAAGTTCATACATCAAACAGTACAAAAATAATCCTCTAAAACATTTGCAGGCTGTACAAATGTACTCAGAGCACAAATATGGAATTCTACAAGATCAGATACCATACAGGATTTTTTTTCCTGACCAGTTACAAGTTTGCACTCTGTGATGTATATTAAGGTGCATCATTTTCACCCTTAGTCATAGATTTCTATGTCCCTGCTGTTCCAGAAAATAACAATTGTGAAGTTTGAGATGATTTTGTTAATGTTTAGGGGATCACAGTGAAGTTAGTCTCCGCTAATTTAAGTTTGGAATTTTCCTAATTGATGGTAGACTAGTGGCATATATGATCAAATAAAATACAGTGTAGTCTGCCTATTGGAACATCTGGGGGAAAAAACAACTTTCAGTATCATTCTGTTTGTTACAAAAATTGTCATGGACTACAAATTTGGAGAGGAAATGTCTTTGCTATTGTGTTGAGACAATGTAAACAATAAAGTGGATATTCACAATCCTTTGAAAAAAAATTTTTTTAGTCATTTATGTTTTATGATGGTTTTTGAAAAATTCCAAAGCCTTTGTGGTTACCTTAAATATATTTTGATTTTGCTGGAATTTGTGCTGTAATGTAACAAAATAAACCTAGGGACAAGATGATTTTCAGAGCTCTTTGAAAAAAGGGGGGAAATGTTGCACCCTAATGCATAGAATACATTACAATAAGAATCATAACACTGTGTAACAATTTTTGTTCCTGGCTTCGAAGTGTTATATTTCAACTGCTTATGTCTGTCTATGGAAAAATGACTACATTCAGCACAAACTTTGAGTTTATTTATTTATTTTACATTCTGGAAAGTTCTAAAAGTTTCTTTATTTCTAGATAATTTTGGAAACTTCTAGAAAATTCTGGACAGTTCTAGCAGTTAAAGAATATTATAGAAGACTACTCAGTAGTAGTGAAGGCAAATCGAGAATACAACCCCTGGCAAAAATTATGGAATCACCGGCCTCGGAGGATGTTCATTCTGTTTAATTTTGTAGGAAAAAGCAGATCACAGACATGACACAAAACTAAAGTCATTTCAAATGGCAACTTTCTGGCTTTAAGAAACACTATAAGAAATCAAGAAAAAAGATTGTGGTAGTCAGTAACGGTTACTTTTTTAGACCAAGCATAGGAAAAAAATATGGGATCACTCAATTCTGAGGAATAAATTATGGAATCACCCTGTAAATTTCCATCCCCAAAACTAACACCTGCATCAAATCAGATGTTCTCGTTGACATTGATCCTATGTCATGAAATTGACCCTATGTGTCTTTTTGCAAGGAATGTTTTCAGTTTTTGCTCTATGGCATGATGTATTATCATCTTGAAAAATGATTTCATCATCCCCAAACATCAGAAAAGTGTCCAAAAATCAACGTAAACTTGTGCATTTATTGATGATGTAATGACAGCCATCTCCCCAGTGCCTTTACCTGACATGCAGCCCCATATCATCAATGACTGTGGAAATTTACATGTTCTCTTCAGGCAGTCATCTTTATAAATCTCATTGGAACGGTACCAAACAAAAGTTCCAGCATCATCACCTTGCCCAATGCAGATTCGAGATTCATCACTGAATATGACTTTCATCCAGTCATCCACAGTCCACGATTGCTTTTCCTTAGCCCATTGTAACCTTGTTTTTTTCTGTTTAGGTGTTAATGATGGCTTTCGTTTAGCTTTTCAGTATGTAAATCCCATTTTCTTTAGGCGGTTTCTTACAGTTCGGTCACAGACGTTGACTCCAGTTTCCTCCCATTCGTTCCTCATTTGTTTTGTTGTGCATTTTCAATTTTTGAGACATATTGCTTTAAGTTTTCTGTCGACGCTTTGATGTCTTCCTTGGTCTACCAGTATGTTTGCCTTTAACAACCTTCCCATGTTGTTTGTATTTGGTCCAGAGTTTAGACACAGCTGACTGTGAACAACCAACATCTTTTGCAACATTGCGTGATGATTTACCCTCTTTTAAGAGTTTGATAATCCTCTCCTTTGTTTCAATTGACATCTCTCGTGTTGGAGCCATGATTCATGTCAGTCCACTTAGTGCAATAGCTCTCCAAGGTGTGATCACTCCTTTTTAGATGCAGACTAACAAGCAGATGTGATTTGATGCAGGTGTTAGTTTGGGGGATGAAAATTTACATGGTGATTCCATAATTTATTCCTCAGAATTGAGTGAGTCCATATTTTTTTCCTCTGCTTGGTCTAAAAAAAGTAACTGTTACTGACTGCCACAATCTTTTTTTCTTGATTTCTTATAGTGTTTTTTAAAGCCAGAAAGTTGCCATTTGAAATGACTTTAGTTTTGTGTCATGTCTGTGATCTGCTTTTTTTCTACAAAGTTAAACAACTGAATGAACATCCTCCGAGGCCGGTGATTCCATAATTTTTGCCAGGGGTTGTATTCTTGAAAACAAATTTCAAAATATTGTCCTGATCACAGAAGCAAAGTTTCTGTGGAATAACGGCTATTTTCTATTTATTTAAGGCATAACAGGTTAGGAAACACACTGTGTACCCAGGAACAAAATAAAAATTTGTTACATAGTGTAATTCTTACACTCAAGAGCAGGTGTGTGTGTATGTGTATATATATATATATATATATATATATATATATATATATATACACACACACACCTGAACTTGTTCATGCTTTATTAAATGTCACACATTCAAATTCGCTGTGGTTTCTGCACAAAACGGGCTCCTGCTGAAGATGTGGCGGGGAGACCTGAAGGGTGAAACTGTTCCTCAAACATCTTCACCTCTTCAGTTTAGTAGTTAAGCCGATATCTCACACTTAACTACTGCTGCCGTACAAGCTTTTTGACTTTTCCAAAGAGGAGCAGATGAGGAAATGTTACTTCAGAGCTGCTGTGGTGGTCTGCTGCAGCCTGAGGTCATAGGACACTATGTGAAAGTTGTCCCAGGCAAACAGCTTCCTTTGTGCCGGGTTGTAGTCAATCATGCTGTTGTAGCGGTACTTGTTCCTGAAGGGGATAGACAGGGCCTTCCCTTGGCTTGTTTCGGTGTCATACATGTAGTTGATGGTGGTGTTGGGTGCTGTGTAGCTCGCCACCGTGTACAGTTTACCACATATGATGAAGGAGTTGGCCACAGCATTTTTCCTGATGTTGGTCTCCCAGTTCTTCTTCACTTCCAGACTGTGTGGGTCCAGCTTTGAGATCACGATTGCTCCTTTGGCCTTGTTGGTGGAGTAGACTGCCCACAGCCCTTGCTCATCCACTGCTAAGTCGATGTCTGTGTAGCCTCCCCATGAGTAGGGATACTGACCATGGAAGCCAGCGTGGGGGAGGTCTCGACGGGCTGCGATGCTTTCAGATGCCAGGTCGTAGCGAATGACGGTGCGGCTTCGACGCCTCTGGTAGTACAGGGAGCCTCGGTACACAGTTGCTCCGGTGCTCTCCACCAACTCTGGCAAAAGCATGACCTTCCATTGGGACAGCACAGTTAGTCTGGAAACAAGGAAGAGCCAGAGATACGTGACAGTAAACACGGGCCATGCGAGACCTACCTTAGAAGGAAATCCTCTGGAGAGTTGTTCCATATCATCATATCCAAAGAGCTGCCTGACGTCAGAGCCCACAGTGTCAATGCGCCACACCATGCTGGGCCCGTAAGGGGACACAGCCTCTGGATCCTGCATCCACACGCCGTATTTACCCGCTATGTTGTCAGCCTTCCTGTGAGTCATTGGCTCACCCACTGAAACCAGCTCTCCGCAGCCTGAAAATGGAGACAGAGGGGGACTAACCAGCAGTAAGGACACTAATATCAACAAGAGCACACCGGAAGGTCAACCATTAAAAAAACTGACTGCAAGCTATAGTAAATTTAATTCAATAAAGATTAAAATAATTCTGCTTGCAATAACTTTGTGATTGAGTTCACTTCCCGTCTTCTCTGAACGTCGTGTACATCTTTATATGGCAGCAAGGAATTTACCAGCAACAGATGACTAAAGTAAAATGTGTTGTCTCCCCGTTTCCAGTTACCTCCTGTACCTTGTAAATGTTGGGCTTAAGACTTAATGTTTGATGCACAGGCTAGCGTAAAAAGAAATGATGTTGGAAAGGGTTAGCTACCTTCAGCTTAACCAGGCAACGAGCCCAGCATAGCCTAGCTTAACTGCAGCATTAGTGGGCAATAGATTAAACTATAGCTTATATCAACAGATATTGTTAGAATGTCTGAAAGATGCATATTATGGCTCAGTCTTTCATTTAACGTTAACTGCTGTTTCATTTGGTTACAGTTTAAGTAACTAATTTTAGCTGTAGCACATCATTGGCTTGTCTGAAACTAACTTGGCTGAGTACAGGACTTTATGGAGTTTGATTTTGTGCTCTGTCATGGGTGTATTTAGGCTATCCAACCTAACGATGGCTTAAATCACTGGATAACGGTTGAGCTTCACATTGGCTTTTATCTGGTTTCTTGCTGATACACAGCCTAAATACAGCTGACTGTCCAATTACTCTGTTCCCTCAAAAAAAACAGTGGGGTCCAACAATCCTCATAATTGAAATTCATAATCTATTTTTAACTCCAATATACTGCGGTAGAATAAAATATCAGTTTGTCCAATTGCTGATGGCCTGACTGTAGGTTTAGTAGGTGGACGGGCTGTGGTGTAACCTGAGAGAAGTGGGAGGTCATTTCTCATCGTGGAGGTAGACAGCAAGTCTGGAAAAGTCGCTGGACATCAGTTAAATTTTACTTTATCCGAGTCACCACAAGTCATCTCATCCTGAATAAGGATCTCTTGCTGGGAAACTCAGATGGCAGGCTGTATATTTACCGCTGCCTAAAATACATCCATGCACTCAGGTCCAGGACCGAGCACCAAGTATGTTTTATAAATAACACTCATTGCTATGTTGTTTCTCTGCCTGGCCTCATCAGCTATTAAATTACCCCACATGACCAGCTCAGTTAAACAGATAAAAGCCCCTTAGGAGTTATAATGTGCCTTGAAAGCCAATCAAACATGATTCCAGCAGTTTGCGTTACATTCTTTTTAGGAGTGATGTCAACTCGAAACTCAGGCCTGCTCTCATACATACAACCCCTGGCAATAATTATGGAATCACCGGCCTCGGAGGATGTTCATTCAGTTGTTTAATTTTGTAGAAAAAAAAAATAGATCACAGACATGACACAAAACTAAAGTCATTTCAAATGGCAACTTTCTGGCTTTAAGAAACATAAGAAATCAAGAAAAAAAAGATTGTGGCAGTCAGTAACGGTTACTTTTTTTAGACCAAGCAGAGGAAAAAATTATGGAATCATGAAAAACAAAAGAACGCTCCAACACATCACTAGTATTTTGTTGCACCACCTCTGGGTTTTATAACGGCTTGCAGTCTCTGAGGCATGGACTTAATGAGTGACAAACAGTACTCTTCATCAAGCTGGCTCCAACTTTCTCTGATTGCTGTTGCCAGATCAGCTTTGCAGGTTGGAGCCTTGTCATGGACCATTTTCTTCAACTTCCACCAAAGATTTTCAATTGGATTAAGATCCGGACTATTTGCAGGCCATGACATTGACCCTATGTGTCTTTTTGCAAGGAATGTTTTCACAGTTTTTGCTCTATGGTAAGATGCATTATCATCTTGAAAAATGATTTCATCATCCCCAAACATCCTTTCAATTGATGGGATAAGAAAAGTGTCCAAAATATCAACGTAAACTTGTGCATTTATTGATGATGTAATGACAGCCACCTCCCCAGTGCCTTTACCTGACATGCAGCCCCATATCATCAATGACTGTGGAAATTTACATGTTCTCTTCAGGCAGTCATCTTTATAAATCTCACTGGAACGGCACCAAACAAAAGTTCCAGCATCATCACCTTGCCCAACGCAAATTCGAGGTTCATCACTGAATATGACTTTCATCCAGTCATCCACAGTCCACGATTGCTTTTCCTTAGCCCATTGTAACCTTGTTTTTTTTCTGTTTAGGTGTTAATGATGGCTTTCGTTTAGCTTTTCTGTATGTGAATCCCATTTCCTTTAGGCAGTTTCTTACAGTTCTGTCACCGATGTTGACTCCAGTTTCCTCCTATTCGTTCCTCATTTGTTTTGTTGTGCATTTTCAATTTTTGAGACATATTGCTTTAAGTTTTCTGTCTTGACGCTTTAATGTCTTCCTTGGTCTACCAGTATGTTTGCCTTTAACAGCCTTCCCATGTTGTTTGTATTTGGTCCAGAGTTTAGACACAGCTGACTGTGAACAACCAACATCTTTTGCAACATTGCGTGATGATTTACTCTCTAAGAATTTGATAATCCTCTCCTTTGTTTCAATTGACATCTCTCATGTTGGAGCCATGATTCATGTCAGTCCACTTGGTGCAACAGATCTCCAAGGTGTGATCACTCCTTTTTAGATGCAGACTAACAAGCAGATCTGATTTGATGCAGGTGTTAGTTTTGGGGATGAAAAGTTATAGGGTGATTCCATAATTTATTCCTCAGAATTGAGTGATTCCATATTTTTTTTCCCTCTGCTTGGTCTAAAAAAGTAACCGTTACTGACTGCCACAATTTTTTTTCCTGTTTTCTTATAGTGTTTCTTAAAGCCAGAAAGTTGCCATTTGAAATGACTTTAGTTTTGTGTCATGTCTGTGATCTGCTTTTTTTCTACAAAATTAAACAACTGAATGAACATCCTCCGAGGCCGGTGATTCCATAATTATTGCCAGGGGTTGTACAAACTAGCAAGACTGTGGTATTCTCACCCCAAATACTGCAGTATTAATAGCAGTATTTGTCTTGAAGATGCAACATGTCATATTTGCCGGAGCAGATGGACAGAGAGGGAGCGAGTGAGATGACGTCGGAGTTGCCAGGATTGCATCTTAGTGCCATGTCACACCTTGACGCTTTATCCAGCGTATGCCAATGCATGAAAAATGCACTGAATACGTCATGCAGCTGTCACACCATGATGATGTAGTCACCGTATGCTAACAGCCCCGTTTCCACTAAGCTGTACGGATCGGAATGGTTAAGTCTGGCTTGGTTTGCGTTTCCACCACGGCAGAACATGGAAATATTGATGAGCATGTCATCAAGCATGCATATGCTGTGGCACAGCCTCTCCCCTCCAAACGCAGGCAAAACAGTAATATTTTTTTAAATTTTATTTTTGTCTTGGTGGATCATAGGATTTATTTTCATCATGTGTAAAACACTGAAGAATTGACCGATGTCTGTTAAACGATGACGCGAATGAATGAGGCACTGTGATTATTTCAACTTTTAAAATAAGTTAATTTTTTTGTTGTGGCACAAAGCACCAGCATTCTTTGGTTCAGGCTGGGAACCGCAGGAGCAGACAAACAGAGGGACTTCTTTAAAACACTACGTTTATTCAGCCACGACAAGGAATTAAAGTATTTTCAGACATCATTTTCTAAAATCAGGATGCTTTATGTGGATATGTTTTCATCAGGGTGTGATGATGAATCTGACTGAAACAAACAGGTAATATGAATTTATATTTACTTTGTGTGTGAGTGATTTACCACAGTCCTAAGTCAACTGCCTCGGCTGGCGCCTAGCAGCTGACTTAGAACTGTTGCGGACCAGGGGAATCCGACTGTTTAATTAAAACAAAGCATACCCAAAACGGGTATGCTTTGTTCGGACTGTTACAATGGATGTAACAGTCTGAACTATTTCCATGAGGACTGCAGTTTTCAGTTGTTCAGCCAAACAATGGAGACCATCAATAGACATATTTCAACTTATGATTAACTTACAAGAAACATGTGTCAGCAATCGCATACAGTAGTGTTCAGAATAATAGTAGTGCTATGTGACTAAAGAGATTAATCCAGGTTTTGAGTATATTTCTTATTGTTACATGGGAAACAAGGTACCAGTAGATTCAGTAGATTCTCACAAATCCAACAAGACCAAGCATTCATGATATGCACACTCTTAAGGCTATGAAATTGGGCTATTAGTAAAAAAAAAAAAGTAGAAAAGGGGGTGTTCACAGTAATAGTAGCATTTGCTGTTGATGCTACAAACTCAAAACTGTTATGTTCAAACTGCTTTTTTAGCAATCCTGTGAATCACTAAACTAGTATTTAGTTGTATAACCACAGTTTTTCATGATTTCTTCACATCTGCGAGGCATGGAGTCAACCAACTTGTGGCACCTTTCAGCTGTTATTCCACTCCAAGATTCTTTAACAACATTCCACAATTCATTCACATTTCTTGGTTTTGTTTCAGAAACAGCTTTTTTGATGTCACCCCACAAGTTCTCAATTGGATTTAGGTCTGGGGATTGGGCAGGCCACTCCAAAACATTAATTTTGTTGGTTTGGAACCAAGATTTTGCTCGGTTACTAGTGTGCTTGGGGTCATCGTCTTGTTGAAACACCCATTTCGAAGGCATGTCCTCTTCAGCATAAGGCAACATGACCTCTTCAAGTATTTTGACATATCCAAACTGATCCATGATACCTGGTATGCGATATATAGGCCCAACACCATAGTAGGAGAAACATGCCCATATCATGATGCTTGCACCACCATGCTTCAGTGTCTTCACTGTGAACTGTGGCTTGAATTCAGAGTTTGGGGGTCGTCTCACAAACTGTCTGCGGCACTTGGACCCAAAAAGAACAGTTTTACTCTCATCAGTCCACAAAATATTCCTCCATTTGTCTTTTGGCCAGTTGATGTGTTCTTTGGCAAATTATAACCTCTTCTTTTATTTAACAGAGGGACTTTGCGGGGGATTCTTGCACATAAATTAGCTTCACACAGGCGTCTTCTAACTCTAGACTGTCTTTGATCATCCTGGAGCTGATCAGTGGGTGAGCCTTTGCCATTCTGGTTATTCTTCTATCCATTTTGATGGTGGTTTACCGTTTTCTTCCATGTGTCTGTTTTTTTTTTTTTTTTTTTTTTGTCCATTTTAAAGCATTGGAGATCATTGTAAATGAACAGCCTATCATTTTTTCAATCAACTTTTTAATCAAACTACGCTGTTCTTCTGAACAATGTCTTGAACGTCCCATTTTCCTCAGGCTTTCAAAGAGAAACGCATGTTCAATAGGTGCTGGCTTCATCCTTAAATAGGAGACACCTGATTCACACCTGTTTGTTCCACAAAATTGACGAACTCACTGACTAAATGCCACACTACTATTATTGTGAACACCCCCTTTTCTACTTTTTTTACTAATAGCCCAATTTCATAGCCTTAAGAGTGTGCATATCATGAATGCTTGGTCTTGTTGGATTTGTGAGAATCTACTGAATCTACTGGTACCTTGTTTCCCATGTAACAATAAGAAATATACCCAAAACCTGGATTAATCTTTTTAGTCACATAGCACTACTATTATTCCGAACACTACTGTAACTTACCTACAACTTATGGTCTGTGTATGCGGGACGTATGAGTCATATGCTGGCATGTGTTGAAAATATTTTGCATGCCCAAAATATTTTGACGTACTCGCTGTATTATGATGTATATCAGTGTGCTTCAACATCCTCTTAACTTGTACAAAACTTATTAGACATACACCAGCATATGCCAGCGTTTTTAATACTGTCGGCATACGCAGTCTAAATCGTCAAGGTGAGACAGGGGTGTTATAAATAAAACTAATACCTGTGTTTTCGGAGCCAACAGGCGCGGGAACCTCTGTCACCTCTGCCTTCACCTCCTGGAAGCCCTGTGTTCCATACTGCCACGCCGAGTCTGGCGGTAACAAAGGAAGAGATGGATTGAGCTAAATATGTCAGAATAAAGCAAAGATGGTGCTGCAGCACATCTGAGCCCACCTCTCAAACTGCTGGTATCTCCCTGCTGGTTAGGTCTGTTGATCAGGTGAGGCACGCTGCTGGAGCCTAAACATAGACAGTTTGTTAGTTTCTGCAGCGTGTTTCATGCGTACAGTGGTTTGGATGTTTCAGCACCGCTATCATTACTAGGAAATATGACAGCAGGAAACAAACACCCCTGAGTGGATTTCCATCTGCTCTGGAGTCGGACAGTCGGTGGGTTGGCACAGTTGGACCACACTCAACACCCCTTCCCACCCAGGATTGTCAACTTTTTCAAAAGTCAAATCACTGTCAACTAGAGCACCGTACACATAGACGCAATCCTCCGCCAGCACTATTTTCCAATTCCATAAAATTTTACCTTGGAAAAAATTTGCAAGTTCAAAATCCTGTTAGAAGTGGCTTTTCATAAGCTAAATTAGATGTGATCAAATCTCAGGAGTATGTATTTATTTAATGCACTTGAATCAAAGTTCTTTTTTTGTGGTGTTGTCAGGGGTTTTTTCCCCCAGCTTTTTCACTTTCTGGATTCTTTTTGGTACTTGGTTTCTGACTGATAGCTGGAAGATAGACAAACAGGCATAAAATTGGAACCTCATCCAAATTTGGTGGTGTAGATAAATCCATAACAGAAAAATGAGAGTGACTGAGGCACTTTTGACTGAGATAAAATGCAAAATGTATAGCAAATGGGCTTTTCAATATTAAATTCAAACGTGCACAAAATCCACAATCTGTGTGGGGCCTGGTTAGTACTTAGATGAGAGACCTCTTTGGAACACCAGCAGCTGTGTGTGTTTCTTCAGGTTACACTGAAGCTGCTTCAGGACAGGTGTCCAGCGTAAAATTTGTGCCAAATGCCAATGCGGATCTGGCTGTATCCGCTGTGGCAACCCTGAACAAAAACGGGAGCAGCTGAATGGACAACAACAACATATAGCACCAAATCGCAACAAAGCTGCCTCAAGGTGCTTCACAAAAGTAAGATCTAACCTTACCAGCATCTAGACTAGAGCAAACACACAGGCAACAGTGGTAAGGAAAAACTCCCTGTGATGATTTGAGGAAGAAACCTCAAGCAGACCAGACTCAAACGGGTGACCGTCTGCCATTCTTCCAGAAATGTTTACAATACAGAACACAACAGTTGACGAGAGTCCATGCAGTCATCCAGTCCACTGTCAGGAGGGGGGTCATCGAGCCACTTGTTGGATCTGTTCCTATAGTGGGTTTCATAGGGCTGATACATGCTAACTTGTGCTAACATACAGATTTAAAAAGTGTACTACATTTTCCTTCATCGTGAATACTGGAGCACAGATTTTATTTAATTATTTCAGCAAGTCATTGAATCATTCATTTTCGAAACACCCTTATTCCAATTAAGGCTCACGGAGGGGGCTGGAGCCTATCTCACAAGTCATTGTGTGGGATGCAGGCAGGGTACACTGGACAGGTCACCAGTCTGTTACAGGGCCACAGACAAACACCGTTCACTCACACCTACGGTCAGGTTAGACTCGTGTGCCATGAAAGGTCAAGCTGATGCAGGTTTTAGTTATTATTCATCACCTCAGCAGGTGATATCACAGATGATCAGGACTTTACGTTGAGATGAGGAGCACCTCAGTAAAATCACCTGCTGAGGTGATTTTTGCAAGGAAAACCTGCACCATCTCGGCCTTTGCTGCCAACCCCAATTTAGAGCCACCAATTCACAGAACCTGCATGTCTTTGGAGTTGGGAGGAAGCCGGAGCACCCGGAGGAAACTACGCAAACACAGGGAGGACGTGCAAACTCCACACAGAAAGGAGAAGGCAGTGAGTGAACTGGGGATTTTCTTGCTTTGAGGCAACTGTGCTAACCACTAAACCACCATGCTGCCCACAGCAATCCGTGTTATCATATTATCTTTTAGCATCTAGCTGTAAGTCAGATGGACCACACCCCGAAACATGAACAACTTTGTGGCTTAAAATGGCCTAACCTAATGAGCTAAATCAAAAAAATTTACCCCTTGTGTAGCTGTCATGAATAGCGAAACTAGTTATTGACACAAGACCGTTCTTCTGCCAGATTGTAAACATGTTTATTTCTGCTGTTAAATGGGACATTTTAACAAGGAATTCTCTGAAGATTGATGCACTTTTGGAGCTAGGCTCAAGTAGGCATTCAAGGAAGTGCAGCTTTTGGCACTTAAATGTTAGCCTCATTTTTCAGTACTGGAAGTCGCCGCTTGAGATCGATCAATGATCATCTTCAGAGGCCAAGGTTAAAATTCCAGCTTTGTGACAGTATATAAGAAAATACCTCAGTTTATGGAAATGTGTCCAGATTGTTTATTGTGAGTGAAGTTGACTGTGTAAAAGTATGTGTAAGAATGACACTTTGAAATGTGGGAGTGATGTTTGTTTGTTTGTTTTCATTGTGGTGCTGTAAATAGTTCCAACCATGCATCATGGTTGTCTGTAGAGATGGAGTGAGACACCAAATAAAACATTTTTCTTTTTCTCTGCTCCTCTGATAAGATTTTGATATGCAAATGAATGCTGGAGGGCGTGTCCACATTCATTCACGTACAGCAGCGGGAGTGGAATCCAGGCTTATACATATGAACAAAATTTCAAGAGAGTTGAGAACTATGAGGGCAAAACAATGCAGATTTACGGATCCGGATTCAGATCACCTCCAAAATTGAATGGAGTCTTCCATGGCCTAATATGTATCTATGTGGAAAATTTCATCAAAATCGTGCAGTAGTTTTGACGTAATCCTGCTAACAGTAATCTTTCAAAGCCTACATAAAGTAAAACTTGATCCAGAATCTGGATCTGGAAAACCGCCAAAACAATGCAGATTTACAGATCCGGATTGAGATCACCTCCAAAATTGAATGGAGTCTTCCACGGCCTAATATCTATCTGTGGTGAAATTTTTGTCAAAATCCGTGCCTTAGTTTTGATGTAATCCTGCTAACAGACAGACGGACAAATAGATAAATAAACACCAATGATTTTATTTCATCCTTGGCCGACGTAATGAATTCTTCCAACTTTTCGCAGTCACCACAGCAGATCTGATATGAATCTGCACGTTGATTTGGCACAAGTTTTACACCGGATGCCCTTCTGTATGTAACTCCACATTACATGGAGAATGGGCATGGGCGGTCTTCAAATGGGAACCTTCTGCTTTGGAAACAAGCACATGAACCACTTAGTGGTGCAGCTTAGCTAAAATTTCCATAACAACTGTGTATTTTGTGACAAAAGCATAGACGTTGGCACACACATTCTAAATTAACTAATGCTTATTTTCAGATATGGAGCCATCCTGGAGCTGACCTCTAATGAGCTACAGGGGGTCAAACTTTAAAAAGGCTCTAATCATTTTTGAAAACTACACCACATTATTTGTCTGATCATAAAGATTTGAAAAAGGTATAGTTTGGACTATCTATGACTGAATGTTCAGGAGTTATGGGGTAAAAACGGCAAAAATGGTGACAAAGATCAGTTTCACTTTGTACAGAGGTCAAAAGTTAAAGTTCCCTCAATTTTGGTAAAAAGAGATGCAAATTATTGTTTGAGCTAATAGTATTAATAAACAGAATAGTTTGCACCATGTGCCATACTGAGTTATGATATTATGGGGTAATATATGTCAGAAGCCAATGGACTTTTGCGGTGACTTTGCTTTCCCACGTGTATTGTCCACAGATTCCAGGCAGATAATCCCTAATGAAGGTTAAATGCCAGCATCTGGAAGCTGATGTTGATTCCTGATGTTAACAAAGAGCAGCCTAGTGTGGGTAATGAAGCAGATGATGAGGCTCACTGACATGTGGAGATCTTTACAGAAACATCCTGAGAAACAAGTCTGAGGTCATTAAGATAGAGAAAGTACTGCTGGGCACGGTTAACGATGGAGATGAGGCATTCCTTCCTGTTTAGGATGCCGCTGAGCAGAACCTCAGAAACAGACCAGACTGGATTCCATCTCCTCAGAGGAGGGTCAGAGTTGTTCAAATCAGCTTCCTGCACGCCTCAAAAAAAGTGAAACACACAGCAGTTACATGGGTGTTTTTCCTGACAAACTTTACAAGATTAAAAAGTGCTCAGAGAAAACAGTGAGGCCACACCCATATTTCAGTGCGCCAGTCATTAAGAGGATTTTAAACACTCAAGTTGGCAACAATAAAGTAACCATAAAATATCTGAACTTGTTTCTATAAAATTAGAGAGTTTCTTAATTCCTGTATGAGCACGGGCCTCTGAATTTAACCTTGCCTCCGACCTTGATCTTTGAAGGGTCCTACGTAAAAAAAAAAAATCACATCTTCCCATCCGTAGACCCCAAAGTACCTGCCAAGTTTGGCCAAAATCAGTTTTGGTGTTTTGAAGGTATCTTGCTATCGAACAAACAAACATGCTGTTGTTTGTTCTTCCTGTAGGAAGACGACCATCTTCATACTTTCAGCGTTGAGAAACATCAGTGGGACAGTGTGTGCTGAGATGACTGATCAGGCGATCTAGGTTCTGGCACAATGGGGACAAGACAAAGAAGCAGAAGTTGCTGAAGGGCTGCTTCTACCACAGACCTTCCCTTTGCCTTGGTGTCTTTGATCTGTAGAGCTTCAAATGTTGCTGCTCCCTTTGTGACTGCATCACGCCGTGCTGATTGGTTCTGCACAAGAGTCCCCCCAAAATTGTCATCAATGCCAAAGTCTTTCACACCAGTTTTGAAGGTGTCCTTGGACCATTTCTTCTGGTCTTCTTGAGGTTGAGCTCACATGTGAGATTGTTACTAAAGCTCTTTGAAGACAAACATACGTACATGTTCACTATGTTTCCATGTTCACATTTGCCAAAACGGTTTTGTCTCCTGTCCTCTTATTTCTGTGCATTTTCCACAGACCGTGATCTATGACCTTTGTGTTTTTGGCCACAGAGCATGAGGATATAAATTAGTAACCAGAAGGGGAACATCTAAACATCATGTAGTCTCTACTGGTGTCCTGTGGACAGTGTTGCCACAGTTACTTTTAAAAAAGTAATCCAATTACTGATTACTGATTACTACTTGAAAAAGTAACTTAGTTACTTTACTGATTACTCAATTGGAAAAGTAACTAAGTTAGATTACTAGTTACTTTTTTAGTTACTTTCCCCAGCTGCCGACAACAACCCACCTCAACATGATAATGATACTTGTTTTGCCAAAACTCACTTTATAGTCACCCTTTCTTGGCTTCAATGAAAATAAATACTTGTTTTATAAAAAGTAAAATAAAGACGTCTTTCTTGACCTCATATTTAACTGCTGACAGCACTGTAACAGTAAAACGTGCAATTTCTAACCTACATTGTTTATAAATGTAACTATTAAATTCATTCTAACATTTTTCTAACATTTAAATTCTCTCTAAACATTTTACTTGTCGAAATTATTATTATTATTATTTTAAGTAGTATTAGTAGTTGTAGTAAAAAAAGGCTTCAAAACTGGACCTTTAATCTAGGGGTGTTGTGTGGGGGGCACATCCCTGCCCCACGCCCCCATTCCATCTGGATTCGCCCCTGCTTTGGTGTTTGAGCACAAAGAATGGATAACATTTATTTATGCAGAAAACAGGACCAGATTTACAGGTAAGAAAGTTTTATTGCGTTTTCACATCATGTGGTCCTCAGAAAGAGAGTTTAGGTACATTTGAGTGGAAAATAGTGTTAGTTGTTGACGCGTCGCGGAGGATCAGCTGTTTATAGCAGCAGATACAGAGCGGCTCAGAGAAAAAAAAGCATAAAAAATGCCTTTGTAAAGCTCAGTGCAGGTGTGTTGTAAGAGGTGAGGACGAGTCGTAGCTGTTGCAGAAAACCGCGGATGAAAAGTTCACAGCTCGCTTAAAGTGGGCAGTTCAGTCGAACCCCGACCTCCTGCCCACGGACCAAGTTTAATGCTGCTGTCGACCCACAATGCAAAAATAATACAACCCCTGGCAAAAATTATGGAATCAGCGGCCTCGGAGGATGTTCATTCAGTTGTTTAATTTTGTAGAAAAAAAGCAGATCACAGACATGACACAAAACTAAAGTCATTTCAAATGGCAACTTTCTGGCTTTAAGAAACACTATAAGAAATCAGGAAAAAAAAATTGTGGCAGTCAGTAACAGTTACTTTTTTAGACCAAGCAGAGGGAAAAAATATGGAATCACTCAATTCTGAGGAATAAATTATGGAATCACCCTGGAAATTTTCATCCCCAAAACTAACACCTGCATCAAATCACATCTGCTCGTTAGTCTGCATCTAAAAGGAGTGATCACACCTTGGAGAGCTGTTGCACCAAGTGGACTGACATGAATCATGGCTCCAACACGAGAGATGTCAATTGAAACAAAGGAGAGGATTATCAAACTCTTAAAAGAGGGTAAATCATCACGCAATGTTGCAAAAGATGTTGGTTGTTCACAGTCAGCTGTGTCTAAACTCTAGACCAAATACAAACAACATGGGAAGGTTGTTAAAGGCAAACATACTGGTAGACCAAGGAAGACATCAAAGCGTCAAGACAGAAAACTTAAAGCAATATGTCTCAAAAATCAAAAATGCACAACAAAACAAATGAGGAACGAATGGTAGGAAACTGGAGTCAACGTCTGTGACTGAACTGTAAGAAACCACCTAAAGGAAATGGTGTTTACATACAGAAAAGCTAAACGAAAGCCATCATTAACACCTAAACAAGAAAAAAACAAGGTTACAATGGGCTAAGGAAAAGCAATCGTGGACTGTGGATGACTGGATGAAAGTCATATTCAGTGATGAATCTCGAATCTGCATTGGGCAAGGTGATGATGCTGGAACTTTTGTTTGGTGCCGTTCCAATGAGATTTATAAAGATGACTGCCTGAAGAGAACATGTAAATTTCCACAGTCATTGATGATATGGGGCTGCATGTCAGGTAAAGGCACTGGGGAGATGGCTGTCATTACATCATCAATAAATGCACAAGTTTACATTGATATTTTGGACACTTTTCTTATCCCATCAATTGAAAGGATGTTTGGGGATGATGAAATCATTTTTCAAGATGATAATGCATCTTGCCATAGAGCAAAAACTGTGAAAACATTCCTTGCAAAAAGACACATAGGGTCAATGTCATGGCCTGCAAACAGTCTGGATCTTAATCCAATTGAAAATCTTTGGTGGAAGTTGAAGAAAATGGTCCATGACAAGGCTCCAACCTGCAAAGCTGATCTGGCAACAGCAATCAGAGTTGGAGCCAGATTGATAAAGAGTACTGTTTGTCACTCATTAAGTCCATGCCTCAGAGACTGCAAGCTGTTATAAAAGCCAGAGGTGGTGCAACAAAATACTAGTGATGTGTTGGAGCGTTCTTTTGTTTTTCATGATTCCATAATTTTTTCCTCAGAATTGAGTGATTCCATATTTTTTCCCCTCTGCTTGGTCTAAAAAAGTAACCCTTACTGACTGCCACAATTTTTTTTCCTGATTTCTTATAGTGTTTCTTAAAGCCAGAAAGTTGCCATTTGAAATGACTTTAGTTTTGTGTCATGTCTGTGATCTGCTTTTTTTCTACAAAATTAAACAACTGAATGAACATCCTCCGAGGCCGGTGATTCCATAATTTTTGCCAGGGGTTGTAGTAGCGCACAGTGACATGGAGAAGTAACTTTAATCTGATTACTGATTTGGAAAGATTAACGCGTTAGATTACTTGTTACTAAAAAAAAGTGGTCAGATTAGAGTAACGTGCGTTACCGGCATCACTGCCTGTGGACAGGGAGGTGTGCAGTGCATCCCGAAAGTATTCCTAGCACGTCACTTTTTTTACATTTTGTTATGTTTACAGCCTTATCCCATAATTGAATAAATTCATTTTTCCCCTGAAAATTCTACCCACAGTACCCTATAATGACATTAAAAAAGTTTTTCTGATTTTTTTTTTTCCCAAATTTCACTCACTCACTCACTCACTCACTCAGCTTCAACTGCTTACTCCAGTTAAGGGTCACAGGGGGCCGGAGCCTATCCTTGCAGTCATACGGTATGAGGCGATGAGGTACACTGTGGACAGACAATAAATTTGAAGTTTCCAATCCACTGGACCTGCATGTCTTTGGATGTGGGAGGAAACCATGCAAACACTTGGAGAACATGCAAACTCCACACAGAAAGGCCACAGGTGGAAATTAATCCCATGACCTTCTTGCTGTGACGCAACAGTGCTAATCACTAAACCACCGTGCTGCCCATTTTTGCAAATTTATTAAAAATAAAAAACCTAAGAAATCACATGTATTCACACCCTTTGCTCAATACTTTGTCGATGCACCTTTGGCAGCAATTACAGCCTCAACGTCTTCCTGAATATGATGCTACAAGCTTGGTGCACCTATCTTTGGGCAGTTTTGCCCATTCCTCTTTGCAGCACCTCTCAAGCTCCATCAGGTTGGATGGGGAGCGTCGGTGCTCAGCCATTTTTAGATCTCTCCAGAGATGTTCAATCAGATTCAGGTCTGGGCTCTGGCTGGGCCTCTCAAGGACATTCACAGAGTTGTTCTGAAGCCACTCCTTTGGTAACTTGGCTGTGTGCTTAGGGTTATTGTCCTGCTGAAAGATGAACCATCACCCCAGTCTGAGGTCAAGAGTGCTCTGGAGCACGTTTTCATCCAGGAAGTCTCTGTACATTGCTGCATTCATTTTTCCCTCGATCCTGACTAGTCTCCCAGTTCCTGCCGTTGAAAAACATCCCCACAGCATGATGCTGCCACCACCATGCTTCACTGTAGGGATGATACCTGGTTTCCTCCAAACATGACACTTTGATTCATGTCAAAGAGTTCAATCTTTGTCTCACCAGAGAATTTTGTTTCTCATGGTCTGAGAGTCCTTCAGGTGCTTTTTGGCAAACTCCAGGTGGGCTGCCATGTGCCTTTTACTAAGGAGTGACTTCTATCTGGCCACTCTACCACACAGACCTGATTGGTGGAATGCTGAAGAGACGGGTGTCCTACTGGAAGGTTCTCCTCTCTCCACAGAGGAATACGGGAGCTGTGACAGAGGTTCTCAGTCACCTATCTGACTAAGGCCCTGCTCCTCCGATCTCTCTGTTCAGACGGGTGGCCAGCTCTAGGAAGAGTCCTGATGGATCCGAACTTCTTCCATTTTCAGATGATGGAGGCCAGTGTGCTCATTGGGAGCTTCAAAGCAGAAGAAATGTTTTGTACCCTTCCCCAGATTTGTGCCTGTCTTGGAGTTGTACAGACAATTCCTTTGACTTCATGAAAATTCAGTAAGGTATATCTTCTATATTATATTCCAATTCTAAGGTGGAACTATGCCAGTATACAAAGGTATATCTAAATATCTAAAAAGGAAGAGTAAAATAGGAGAGTAGAGTAGAGCCACCTAGGTGCCTGGTCTTGAGAACCACGGATGGTAGGTTAGCTTAGTTAGGTTAGCTTAGTTTGTGCTCTGACATGCACTGTCAACTGTGGGATCTTATATGTAGACAGGTGTGTGTCTTTCCATTTCATGTCCAGTCAACTGAATTTTCCCTATCTATTAAGCTCTAGTAACATCTCAAGGATGATCAGTGGAAACAGGATGCACGTGAACTCAATTTTGAGCTTTAAAGGCAAAGATTGTGAATATTTATGTACATGTGATTTCTTTAAAATTTTTTAATACATTTACAAAAATCTCAAAAAACGTTTTCACATCGTCATTATGGGGTATTGTATGTTGAATTTTGATTGGAATTTCATCCATTTGGAATAAGGCCATAACATAAAATGTGGAAAAAGTCAAGTGCTGTGAATATTTTCCGGATGCACATATGGAGGGATAGACTGCATCTGCAAGCAACCCAGAGAGCAAACAGGGATGTTTCAGACTGAAAAAAGATAAGGGGAGTGTGAACAACAGAGGGTGATGGATGAATAAAGGGGCATGCCTGCCAATTAGACAGATGTTTGGCTACTGCACACAGAATACCAGAGCTTAACCGTACTGGCGCCAACATAAATCCCAAGTTTTCTTGGCGCCGAGCCCACTTTGGCTGCCACTTCCATCAGCCTGCACCGCCACACTCTCTATGCCTAGTGACATAAAAAAAACTTGTGAAATTAGACCTGGAAACAACACGCCCAGAGTGTGGAACCCGCCCCACCTCCACCTGACTGTTATTCACATCCTGCTCACTGGGCAGAGGGAAACACCGGATGTAAAGGAAGCTGGATCAGTTCATAAATACCGCACAGAGGCACTCTGGCCTGCCACCATCTCTAAATGCTGTCAGGAAGTGGAGATCATGGGAAACCTGAAACAAGCGTCTCCGGAGACTAACACTTCCACCATGAGTGTGCACGGATTAGTCCGCTTTTGGAGACAGATACAGTAACAAGATGATCCTGAACGAGATCGTCTCTGCTGTTTACTGCCAGCGGAGACTAGCTATATTTATGAGACTCATTTGGCCATCAACATGCAGAGTAGAGCCCGACCGATAAATTGGTTGGCCGATATAAGCCTTTCATCAACATATCAGTATTGGCATTATTTTGGAAATGGTGTCATCATGTAGTTTGTCCAGCAGAGGCTGTTTTGATAGCATTATTTACAGTGCTGTCAAGCATGGCTGGGACCCCATCACCCCTTGGTCACATTAGTTACAAGAGAAAGACAAAGTGATCAGTTGCTATTCATTTTCAGTCAGAGTGGACATTTTACAGCAACAAGTGGTTACTATGCCACGAGGTAGGCAGGGCCAAAATAAACAAGAAGTCTTTTTATGCAAATGCTGAGCGATGCCACGCAGCGCCTGCCAATCTGAGTGAAACCAGCATGACGTACATTGGTTGGCTGTTGGTTACATTTGTAGTTATTTATAATAGTAAGTCCCTTCGGCTGCTCCCTTGTTTGCACTCGGGGTCGCCACAGCAAATCCAAGGTGGATCTGCATGTTGATTTGGCACAGGTTTTACGCCGGATGCCCTTCCTGACGCAACTCCACATTACATGGAGAAATGTGGCAGGGGTGGGATTTAAACCCAGAACCTTCCGAACTGAATTTGTAGTTATTTATAATAAAGTTCACATTTAAACTGTCAAACACCAAGCCTCAATTACTTTTCTTTGTCATAAGGGTTTGATAAAGAAAAGTTAGGAATAATTACCAGTTTCTGCGTACGTATCGACAGTTATATATCGGTCAAAATTTTTTACTCTCTAAAATCTGTATCCTATCAGCCCCCCCAAAAATTCATATTGTTCAGGCTCTAATGCAAACACACACAAACACACTCCACGCGGCTCTGCTTGTGCTTGTCTGAACAGAGTGCAGAGAGTCCTACCATCAGCGGGTCTCCTCAGGCCCCTGTCCTGCAGTGGGTGGCTCTGCGGCACCATGGCGGTCTGTGGAGGACACGGTCTGCTCCTCAGCCTCTCCATCTCCCTCCTCATGTCCTCCATCCTGCGCTGAAGCCCCTCCACCTCTTTCTCCAGACGCTCTTTCTCTCCCCGCAGCAGGTTTCTCTCTCCCATAGCTTGGTTCAACGCCTCCTGAAGCTCATGCTGAGCAGTGGCACCAGTGCCAGGACCCCCGGTGAGGCGGGACACCAGCACTTCCAGCATGCTGAGTCTAGCCTTCAGACCTTCCACCTCTGGGCCTGTGGTTTGAGGGCAGCTGGCCTCACTGGGGCTCGCCACAGTGAAGGTGTATTGGCATCGTCCACTTCGGTCATTCCCTCTCCACAGAGCGGCTCGGTCCTGTGCGTCACCACGCAGCAGGAGGCCACTCAAGCACAATGACAAAAGGACAAACATATTGGAGATGCAAAGGTGTGCTTTAAAATGATTCCTGTCCTTCCTCTCTTGATGTGGAGTCCCTGCTTGAACAAACACCGAATCCTGATCTGTGCTGATGCCTTCAGCTTTTTTATTTCTTCAGTCTGGACACAGGTCTGGTGCTCTGAGCTCTCCTCAAGCACTCACAGATATTTATATAAGCTGGAGTGCGGGGGGGCGAGGGGGGAGCAGGGAGGAGAGCAGCAAATGGGGAGGGAGGCAGGGGAGAGTATTACAACACTGAATTTTCCCAAAGTCTGTGTTTAATCATATTCATTGGCTCGTCCTCCTTTCTCTTAAAGCCAGAGCGGTCCAACACCGCTGTGCCTCGTCGTCTGCGCTCAACACCAGCCATCACTAGAAGAGCACTCAGAGAACACTTGCCTCCACCAAGGCCAAACCATCGTGTTTGTCCATTTACAGCTCTGTCAACATTTTCCTTTTGTAGCTTCCTTCTTGACAAGAAGTTCGTTCCTTTGATCTCTAACATTCTTAAGTCCTGATTGCAGCCCTTTGATCTGATCTTTGATCCCAACCTTGATCCAGATCACTCACCTGTGTTTCTGATGGGTGACCTATGATCCTGATCACTCATGCTTTGATTGATGACCTTTTATCATGACCTGTGATCTTGATTGTGATAAATGACTTTTGACCCATCATTGATCCTAAACCCCCCGTCACACATAGCAAGAATGTGGAGGAGCCATTCCGACACGGCAAATATTGCCATAATCTGACGCAATCAAAAGAAAAAGAGGCGTGGCCAGCCGTGGTCCAAACACATCCAGACTGCCTCGTGCACAGCTGCAGGATGCAGTCCAAACATATTTCAGACAACAGTCAGATGACACAGATTGCTGTCAGATGGCACCAACTTTGGAGCTGTCACTCACCCACTCACCCACTCACTCACTCACCCAATCAATCACCCACGCAATCAAATCTCCACTCATCCTCACATTCCCAGTGCTAAACTGACCTCTCATCAGTGTGTGTCTCACATGACGGAGTGTGCGCATGTACGTGTGCAGAACAAGTGATCCGAGTGATGAGTGTGTGTTCACAATGGCTGACCGAGCTGCGTGTGTCTGCATGTGTAGAACGAATGTATAGTGTAGTGCATGAGTAGTGTGTGGCCGAAATGTTCACTGAGCTGCGTGTATATGTGTTCATAAACGTTGTACCAGCCACTCTGTGTGCACATGTGGGGCGCACGTGCACTGGAGCTGTCCATCCACAGAGCGCACAGGCTGACAGCTGTCAGTGATCGCCTGCTGTTGTACAGTCTGGTGAAAAATCCCTTTAGGTGTTGGATCAGTATATACAGTAGTGTTCAGAATAATAGTTGTGCTATGTGACTAAAAAGGTTAATCCAGGTTTTGAGTATATTTCTTATTGTTACATGGGAAACAAGGTACCAGTAGATTCTCACAAATCCAACAAGACCAAGCATTCATGATATGCACACTCTTAAGGCTATGAAATTGGGCTATTAGTAAAAAAAAAAGTAGAAAAGGCGGTGTTCACAATAATAGTAGTGTGGCATTCGGTCAGTGAGTGGAACAAACAGGTGTGAATCAGGTGTCCCCTATTTAAGGATGAAGCCAGCACCTGTTGAACATGCTTTTCTCTTTGAAAGCCTGAGGAAAATGGAACGTTCAAGACATTGTTCAGAAGAACAGCGTAGTTTGATTAAAAAGTTGATTGGAGAGGGGAAAACTTATACGCAGGTGCAAAAAAATATAGGCTGTTCATCTACAATGATCTCCAATGCTTTAAAATTGACAAAAAAATTAGAGACGCGTGGAAGAAAACAGAAAACAACCATCAAAGTGGATAGAAGAATAACCAGAATGGCAAAGGCTCACCCATTGATCAGCTCCAGGATGATCAAAGACAGTCTGGAGTTACCTGTAAGTGCTGTGACAGTTAGAAGACGCCTGTGTGAAGCTAATTTATTAGTCCCTCTGTTAAATAAAAGACATGTGCAGAAGAGGTTACAATTTGCCTAAGAACACATCAACTGGCCTAAAGAGAAATGGAGGAATATTTTGTGGACTGATGAGAGTAAAACTGTTCTTTTGGGGTCCAAGGGCCGCAGACAGTTTGTGAGACAACCCCCAAACTCTGAATTCAAGCCACATTTCACAGTGAAGACAGTGAAGCATGGTGGTGCAAGCATCATGGCATTTTCTTTTCTCTTTGTTAAACTATTTTTTTGTTGTCATTTTACTTGAAACACATCTTAACATAACTGTAGTTGGATTATTGTTGTGGGACGGCACTTCATGTGGGATTTATTCATACCACAGGTGGATTATGCTTTTGTCATCTGATCAACGTTGCCAGCAGGAAGCGCAGACGGGTGAAAGGGACTTGACCAGCTGTCTGCACTGCGCTGTGGAGCGCAAGGTACCAGAGGTGATTTACATGTTTATTTATGTCGTCATGTGCTGGGCAAACATTTCCGCATCATACTTGCTACAAACCTAGGAGGTGTACGTGTAATAATACGTGCGTTACAGCTGTGACATCACGTTGAGCTTCGTTGCGGAGCGCTGCACCAAGCCTCTGATGCACGCTCAGTGCCACATATATGTTTTTACATAACAACATTTCCTTCGCCCTCCCTGGCCGGGGTCCATTGGAGGTTGACAAATGTGAAACAACATGTTGGCAGGCTTTGCTGTGACCGACTGATCTCGGAGCTCAATCAACCGTGATCAGATTGTTTCAGATCCTGTTTTGATGCCATCAGAATATGTAAATTGAGGTCAGATGGTCATCAGATTACAGAAGGATCGCCGTTGAATAGGTGTCCCATCTTGACAGCGCCTGAAGAGTTTGGAACACGTGTCACACTCGGGGCCAATGGCCAATTTTGACCAACTGTGTTGACTTCCACAGATGGCTATCAGAATGTTTTGGAACTGAAATCCGACACTTTTCGGATGTATGCCAATTTATAACTCCGACGGCACTCTGTGTGATTAAGGCTATGTGTGACGGGGGTATAAGCTTTATCTCCCAGTCACACTTGGGGACACAACCACTTTGCAACTAGTTCATGATAAAATGTTGCAGGTGTGCGTACCACATTTGCTCAGCTGTCACAGACAAAAAGCAAGAGGGGCGGGAGGTTGCATGAATGTCGTCAGCCGAAAAACAGTCACTGAGAGGGTTTTTTGACATGTCCAAAATGTCCAAAACCCTCTCCGTGACTCCTGCAACTCTATTTCTTAGTGCCCAGGTCCACAACAAAACTAAATCAACTCTTCTTTGAATCAAAGCCCTGCTCTCCACCAAATGTCAGTGAAATCTGCCCATGTGCTTTTGAGATATCCTGCTTAGTACTGTAGCTGAGTGACAGATGCAATGAAAACGTGACCTCCTTGGCAGACGTAGTAACATGTAAAATCGGTTGTTTGTGATTTTGTGGTTCCAGTGCCCATGAAAGCTGGGTGTTGTTGGACACAGTCGCTCCCGGGGAGACGGTGTCTCATTTCATGGGCCACAACACGACACAAACAGGTTATAAAAGCAGTGATTACAGAGCCTGAAGTTTACAGGCAATTAGAGAGCGGACACCTGCTGCCGAGCCTGGGCGGGTGTCTGCTTAAACACACTAGTGAACATCTCGGTTCATTTCAGGGAGGTGGGATGAAAGGATTCAGAGATATGCAGCAGATGTGTGAACACACCTGTGACTCCACCGAGATGCACTTTGCAAATCTCAGATTTCATCTCTGGCCCCTTTGAGGTGCCTCTTTCGAATACTTTTTTCTGCACCCAGAGTCCATAAAAAAAAAAAATTAAAAAAAAAAACAGTTCACACCTTGAAAAAAAAATTATGCTATGTAACTTCATAGTGCAAACAAATCACTGTAACAAGACCTAAATTAATTCAAAATATGAAACATGTCTAAAAAGACATGTTGGAGACTGTTCATGGACAGCTGATCATCTATGTTTTGTGAGGACTTGTAAACACATCTCAGGCATCATCTTGAAGATGTTACAAAGCTTAACATTGAATCTGAAACATGCTGATGGAAAGGCAAAGCCTCTGAGTGGCTGGATCACAAAATTAGAATATTGATGCTTAAGGTACAAGTGCATTCCTATACATGTCCCGAAGTCCACTGGCGTGGGTGCTTATCTCCAGATAGCACAGTGTGAAGGAGATGAGCTTCTCTGTCTGGACAGAACCCCAGTCCATCACAGGTTACTGCCAAGGCCTTGGCAACTGGGTGGAATGGCATACAGTATGTAATACAGATGAATTGTCTTATTCAAAGGTACAGACAGGTGGTGTGACCGGTGTCGCAGACCAAACGGTTCCCCCCTAAAAATTGGTCTGCCCTGCCTCCACTGCGCATGCATCATTTGGGACCACAGCAGCTTGTCTGAGACGGAGTTGTCAGAGTGTTCTGTGATGCATATCACAAAATGGCTAACACACATCCAAAATGTCCTTATAACTATCTGATCATAACCACCCTGCTCAGCGTGCCGCTCTCATTGGAGCAACATTTCTGCTATTTTGGAATTGTGGGATAGCTCGCACACAGATTGACCTCACTGGACTACTTTTGCCCGACCCAGTTTCCGGTTGTTGCTGGATGAGTACTAACTTACGATCATATAGGCGTAAAAACACACGAGATACACAAGTGCTTGTGCCAAATATACTCCTGATGTTTTTGTTACCCATGAAAACATTCCAGTCGTATCTTTATGAACTCTTGCGTATCAAACTCCATCATGTCAATGTTTACAATGTGCTTGAGTGATAACAGGTGAGGTTGCTCATAAACTTTGTTTCCTAAATACGAGGTCTGTGATGAAAAAAGCAGTCCTTTTCATTTTTTTCAAAAAAATAAATGGATTTGATTCATATGTTTTTACGTCAGACAAGCTTGAACCCTTGTGCGCATGCGTGAGTTTTTTCACACGTGTCGGTGACATCATTCGCCTGTGGGCAGGCCTTGAGTGAGGAGTGCTCCACCCTGACCATCGGAATCTCTTTGTCTGAATAGCCGCTGCGGACGGCGCGCATTGCTTTATCAACATTTTTTCTGGACCTGTGAGGGATATCCGCGTGGACACTATTTGAGAAATTAAGCTGGTTTTCGGTGAAACGTTTAACAGCTGATGAGAGATTATGGGGTGTTATTGTCGGTGTAAGGACTTCCCACGGAGCGGGACGTCGCGCAGCGCTTCCAGGCGCCGTCGTCGGCCTGTTTCGACCTGAAAACATTCTAATTTAAGGCTTAATTCACCCAGGACGTCGTGAGAGAACAGAGAAGATTCAGAACAGGACGCCATGAGGACTTTATGTGGACATTCCACTGTTTAAGGACATTTTGTAATGAAAGACGTGCGCGCAAATTCGCCGAGTCGTTTCCGTGACGACTCGGCGAATCTGTGTGCGCCGCGACAGGAAAAACACCTCCGTGTTGAAAACCATTTGTAAAATTCAGGCGGCTTTTGATGGCTTTCAACAAGTGAGTAACTGAGAAATTAACAGCTTGGGCATGTTCCAACTTGCCCGTTAAGGTTTCCAACGGAGGTGTTATTCCTGTCGGGACCCCCCACGGTCAGGTCCGGTCCGACATGTGACTCTGCCCACACGTTCTTTCATTACAAAATGTCCGTTAACAATGGAATGTCTGAATAAACTCCTCATGCCGACTTCTTCTGAAAGTTCTCCATTCTCTGACGACTTCCTGGGTCAACAGAGCCTGAAATGTGGAAGTTTTCAACTTGAAATGGCGAGACGTTGCCGCCTTGAAGTGCAGATCACCGTCAGGCGCCGTGGGCCATCCTTACGGCGACACTACCAGACCAAAATCTCTCATCAGCCGTTAAAATTTTTACAGAAAACCAGCTGAATTTATCGAATGGTGTCCACTCAGTTGTGCCTTACAGTTTTGAAAAAATTTTGATCAAACAAAGCAGCAGTCTCTGAGCCATTCCTAAACAATGAAAAAAATCAACGAGAGGGTGGGCCACTCCTCACTCAAAGACTGCCCACAGGCGAATGACGTAACCGACAGGCGTGAAAAAGCTCTCGCATGCCCACGAGGGTTCAAGCATGTCTGATGTAATCACACGTGATTCAAATCCATATGGTTTTTGAAAAAAATAATAAGGTCTGTTACTTTTATCACAGACCTCGTATTTATTATGGCTACTTTTCAGTTATCTTTATAATTTTATTACTGGTAAATTTTAGAATTAATTTAGATGAGATATATATACTCATTATCTCACAGGAATATATCCCAATTATCTGGGAACTACTTTTTTCGCAGGAATTCATCAAGCACGTCGGCTGTGGGTGCGTACTAACACAGAATATACAAAAACTGGCTAGACGTTCGGCCAAAACGAGAGCGTCCACTTTTAGCTTGCCATAAGCTAAGCTAGTGGCGCTCGTGAGAGTGTGAACCTTAACTGCTTTTCAAAATAGCTGACACACATCCAAAATGTCCTTGTAACTATCTGATCTTTTTATAGCTGTCTAATTGGGCATGATGGAACACTGATTCATTGCGTGACACACAGACATACAGGGTGGGCCAATAAAATGTTACCACTTTTTGATCATACACAAGTTTTTTAAATGAGAACTTATTTGAAAATTTTATTTACAGACTTGTAACAGAAGCATCAAATTAACATTTGATACCAAAGGTTTCCCACTTTGCCTCTTGTTTTCCGCACAGTTCAATGACATGTTCAATCCATGCTCCTCTTCTTTGGATTACAGCTGCAACACGCACATTGAAGTTTGTGATGACATTGCCACACATCTCAAGAGGGATTCTCCAAATTTCTTTTTCATTTTCAGGAACTGATAGACATCTTTGTTATTTTGGAAACTGTACAAATGAAAAAAGTGGTAACATTTTATTGGCCCACCCTGTATATTATAAGATTTTTACATACAGCCTTGAACGCAATGTGAGCAGACACCTGCTTATTCACTTTTGCAGCCAATCACATAGCCACTGACTCACGACAGGCTAAGGACCGCCCACATGGGGCCGGCCTATGCGCAGAAATAAAAGTTTGTGTAAAGAGAAAATTGGGGTTCTTTGTTCCAACATACGTAGGGTGTCAAAATTCAACCCCTCGTCCGCCTTTTGACACCTGGGTAATGGATCAAACAGGACATTGCCTTTTGGGGTGAAATATGGTGGGAACCTTGTGTGTCCCATGGCCACTACGTTAACCATGAAAGCCCAACAGGAGCGTTGAACATGATACATGGATCAGGCGGAAGAGGTGATGGTTTGTAAGCCATGGTGTGTAAGCTGTGAAGGCAGACAAAGGCTGCAGCAAGTCTTCAGACCACGATTGTCTGAGATTTTCCACCCATCGGACCAGGCTAAGGATGTGTCTAGGCCAGTGTGTTTGTCGGTGTGAAATGACATTCTGACGTTAAACAAACCCTCACACAGGGGTCTGTAGATCAGCTCCAGACATAGATTTTTGTCCATGTCTACCACTCCCTCTGGGAATTGATCAGGAGGTGATCTTCCTCTCCACTGAGGTATTGCCACAAAGACATTATACGTAACCTAGCGGACGGGATAGCTGGGCAAGTGAGCAGTCTTGTCACATGATTCATGAGCTCATCTGGAAAAAAAGGGTAGTTTCCACAAGCCCCTATGGGCTCCAAGTGAAGCATGAGTACCAACCAAACCTGCATTATTTGATTTACATTGTATAAAATTATACAATAGCATATTTTTGGTAGATAATTAAGTACCGGCACTTATTTCTATTGTTGTCCAAAAGGGCTGTATAAAATAAAGTTGTAAAATACAATATAAAAGAATAATTGTAAACATAATAGTTTAACACTGAAAAAAATGACTTAACCCAAGACTTGAACTGGAATCTGTACCTAAAATTGTGTGTACAGCGGTGAGGTACAGTGTCCGTAAAAAATCAGATGCAGCCCCCATCAGTCGACCAATCTCGCACTAAACAAGCACATCCGGATGTTCCCAAATCAGAAGTCTTGGATGACAAAACAAGACCAGGCCCTACTGAAAGAGAGGAACATCACTTTCAGGTCAGGGGATGAGGCCCAGTACAGCACTGCCCCCAGGAGCCACATCCTCACAGTGCAGACACACGAGGTGAGGAGCACACTGTGGGCAGTGAACCCGAGGAAAGCTGCTGGACTAGATGGTGTAACTGGGAGGCTGCTGAGGGACTGTACATATCAACTGACTGGTGCTTTCAGCGAGATATTCAGCCAGTCCCTGGCTCAATGCAAAAATCCACCCTGCTTGACGATGTCAACAGTCATTCCCACACCAAAGAAGACCGCTGTCAGCAGCCCGACTGCCAGCCAGTGGCACTTACACCCATCATTATAAAGTGCTTTGAGAAAGTGGTCTGGAGTCACATCACAACAAACTTGCCGCCCACATAAGTATACATAATTATTAACACACCCATAAAAATTCACACCCTTTGCTCAATACTTTGTTGATGCACCTTTCGCAGCAAATACAGCCTCAAGTCCTCTTGAATGTGATGTCACAAGCTTGTTGCACCTATCTTTGGGCAGTTTTGTCTATTCTTCTTTACAGCACCTCTCAGGCTCCATTAGCTTCGATGGGTCGGTGCACAGACATTTTCAGATCGCTCCAGAGATGATCAATCAGATTCAGCTCTGGCTGGGTCACTCAAGGAGTCCCCGAGTTCCTGCCACTGAAAAACATCCCCACAGCATGATGCTGCCACCACCATGCTTCAGATTCAGATTCAGATTCAATTTATTATTATACCCTTGGGTAAAATTAGTTTACAGTGAGAGAGTCATCTCGTTTGGTAAACAGAACAAGACAAAGCAACAACAGTGCTAAAAAGCTAAAAGAACCACAAGGACGGCCCCAAAGTAGAATAAAAGCAAGATGAGTTAAAACATCAGTAGATAAAAAGTCTAAAAACGTATCATACTGAACCAAAAGGATAAAACTAAATAAATAAATAAAAATGTGCTGTTCATAAAAACAAGGTACAAAAGACTATACAAAAAATAAATACAAAAGTTATATTAAGTTTCTGTTACTTGTTTACAGCACTGATGGCTGCTGGTACAAAACTGTTTTTGTAGCGTTTAGTTTTACAAGCTGGTACCCTGAACCTCCGACCTGAGGGGAGCAACTGAAACTCACCATGAAGAGGGTGGGAGTCGTCTCTCAAAATGGAACCAGCTATCCTCTGTACCTGTTTGATATACAGGGATTCTGGCTGAAGCTGAGACTCTCCAATCAGCTTGCTTGACCATTTCACAATTTGGTTTAGACAATTTTTGTTTTTGAGGGACACACTTCCAAATCATGAAACAAGACAGAAGGATAAAACTGATTCTATAAAAGCACGATAAAACAAGGTCAGCACGGTTCTGTCAGTGCTAAAAGTGGACAGTTTTCTCAGACAATAGAGGCGCTGGCGTCCCTTTTTATACACAGCGTCACAGTTTGCCTCAAAGTTCAGTTTGTCATCAATGACAGTTCCAAAATATTTATACAACCCCTGGCAAAAATTATGGAATCAGCGGCCTCGGAGGATGTTCATTCAGTTGTTTAATTTTGTAGAAAAAAAGCAGATCACAGACATGACACAAAACTAAAGTTATTTCAAATGGCAACTTTCTGGCTTTAAGAAACACTATAAGAAATCAAGAAAAAAAGACTGTGGCAGTCAGTAACGGTTACTTTTTTTAGACCAAGCAGAGGAAAAAAATATGGACTCACTCAATTCTGAGGAATAAATTATGGAATCACCCTGTAAATTTTCATCCCCAAAACTAACACCTGCATCAAATCACATCTGCTTGTTAGTCTGCATCTAAAAAGGAGTGATCACACCTTGGAGAGCTGTTGCACCAAGTGGACTGACATGAATCATGGCTCCAACACGAGAGATGTCAGTTAAAACAAAGGAGAGGATTATAAAACTCTTAAAAGAGGGTAAATCATCACGCAATGTTGCAAAAGATGTTGGTTGTTCACAGTCAGCTGTGTCTAAACTCTGGACCAAATACAAACAACATGGGAAGGTTGTTAAAGGCAAACATACTGGTAGACCAAGGAAGACATAAAAGCGTCAAGACAGAAAACTTAAAGCAATACGAGGGCTGTCAATAAAGTAACGGTCCTTTTTATTTTTTTCAAAAACTATATGGATTTCATTCATATGTTTTTACGTCAGACATGCTTGAACCCTCGTGCGCATGCGTGAGTTTTTCCACGCCTGTCGGTGACGTCATTCGCCTGTGAGCACTCCTTGTGGGAGGAGTCGTCCAGCCCCTCGTCGGAATGCCTTTGTCTGAGAACTTGCTGAGAGACTGGCGCGTTGTTTGATCAAAATTTTTTCTACACCTGTGAGACACATCGAAGTGGACACGGTTCGAAAAATTAAGCTGGTTTTCAGTGAAAATTTTAACGTCTGATGAGAGATTTTGAGGTGAGACTGTCGCTTTAAGGACTTTTCACGGTGCGAGACGTCGCTCAGCGCTCTCATGCGGCGTCATCAGTCTCACAGGTTTAGAAAACATTTTGATCAAACAAAGCGCCAGTCTCTCAGCAACTTCTCAGACAAAGGAATTCCGACGAGGGGCTGGACGACTCCTCCCACAAGGAGTGCTCACAGGCGAATGACGTCACCGACAGGCGTGGAAAAACTCACGCATGCGCACGAGGGTTCAAGCATGTCTGACGTAAAAACATATGAATGAAATCCATATAGTTTTTGAAAAAAATAAAAAGGACCGTTACTTTATTGACAGCCCTCGTATGTCTCAAAAATCAAAAATGCACAACAAAACAAATGAGGAACGAATGGGAGGAAACTGGAGTCAACGTCTGTGACCGAACTGTAAGAAACCGCCTAAAGGAAATGGGATTTACATACAGAAAGCCATCATTAACACCTAAACAGAAAAAAACAAGGTTACAATGGGCTAAAGAAAAGCAATCGTGGACTGTGGATGACTGGATGAAAGTCATATTCAGTGATGAATCTCGAATCTGCATTGGGCAAGGTGATGATGCTGGAACTTTTGTTTGGTGCCGTTCCAATGAGATTTATAAAGATGACTGCCTGAAGACAACATGTAAATTTCCACAGTCATTGATGATATGGGGCTGCATGTCAGGTAAAGGCACTGGGGAGATGGCTGTCATTACATCATCAATAAATGCACAAGTTTACGTTGATATTTTGGACACTTTCCTGATGTTTAAGGATGATGAAATCATTTTTCAAGAAGATAATGCATCTTGCCATAGAGCAAAAACTGTGAAAACATTCCTTGCAAAAAGACACATAGGGTCAATTTCATGACATAGGGTCAATGTCAACGAGCAGATGTGATTTGATGCAGGTGTTAGTTTTGGGGATGGAAATTTACAGGGTGATTCCATAATTTTTTCCTCAGAATTGAGTGATTCCATATTTTTTTCCTCTGCTTGGTCTAAAAAAGTAACCGTTACTGACTGCCACAATCTTTTTTTCTTGATTTCTTATAGTGTTTCTTAAAGACAGAAAGTTGCCATTTGAAATGACTTTAGTTTTGTGTCATGTCTGTGATCTGCTTTTTTTCTACAAAATTAAACAACAGAATGAACGTCCTCCGAGGCCGGTGATTCCATAATTTTTGCCAGGGGTTGTATGTGCTGACATACTCCACTGTCTGACCTTTTAAAACTGTTGCCTCTTGACTAGTAGCACTATTTTTACGAAAATCAATAATCATGTCTTTTGTTTTAGAGATGTTCATCTCAAGAAAAGACTTACTGCACCAGTCAAGAAAATCAGTAACAACTGGGCCGTGACTCCTATCATTGTCTTTCAGCAGGCTGACAATAACTGTGTCATCTGCATACTTTAAAATCGTTCTATCCTCTCTGCTGCTACGCCACATATTTGTATAGAGGATGAACAAAAGTGGTACCTAGTTTACTCCAAACATGACACCTAGCATTCACGCCAAAGAGTTCAGTCTTTGTCTCATCAGACCAGAGAATTTTGTTTCTCATGGTCTGAGAGTCCTTCAGGTGCTTTTTGGCAAACTCCAAGTGGGCTGCCATGTACCTTCTATGAAAGAGTGGCTTCCGTCTGGCCACTCTACCATAAAGGCCTGATTGGTGGATTGCTGCAGGGATGTTTGTCCTTCTGGAAGGTTCTCCTCTCTCCATAGAGGAATACTGGAGCTCTGACAGTGACCATTGGGTTCTTGGTCACTTCCTTGACTAATGCCCTTCTCCCACGATCGCTCAGTTTAGACGGGCACCCAGCTCTAGGAAGAGTCCTGGTGGATCTGAACTTCTTCCATTTATGGGTGATGGAGCCCACTGTGCTCCTTGGTACTTTCAAAGCTGCAGAAATGTTTCTGTACCCTTTCCCAGATTTGTGCCTCCAGACAATCCTGTCTCCAAGGTCTACAGACAGTTCCTTTGACTTCATGCTTGGTTTGTGCTCTGACATGCACTTTAAACTGTGGGACCTTATATGTAGACAGGTGTGTGTCTTTCCAAATCATGTCCAATCAACTGAATTTACCCCAGGTGGACTCCAATTAAGCTGTAAAAAATTCTCAAGGATGATAAGTGGAAACAGGATGCACCTGAGCTCAATTTTGATCTTCACGGCAAAGGCTGTGAATACTTATGCACATGTGATTTACTTGTTTAATTTTTTTTTTAAACGAACAACATGCAAAAATCGCACAATTTTTTTCACATTGTCATTATGGGGTATTGTGTGTAGAATCTTTTGGGGAAAAAATGAATTTCATCTTTTTTGGAAGAAGGATCGGGTAACAAATGTGTAAGAAGTGAAGTGCTGTGAATACTTTCTGGATCCACTGGAGGACTCTCACAACACATCTGCTACTAGATCAAAGACTTTCTGACAGACCACCCTCAGTGAGTCAGACCCCATCTCTTCTCAGCACCAGCTCCCACCCAGGGCTGAGCCCCCTGCTCTACATTCTCTACCCCCACAGGTGAATAAAGTACTCTGTGTCATGACAGCCCATAATATTTGAGTGCGACCACAGGAAAAAAAAAAAAAAAAGTGAATTTATCCTTTAATACACAGACAAAAACAACAGGTAGAGCTCTGAAATTAATTTGCCTCAATATTCAACATATTACAATTCCAGATCTCTTCTTTAACTGCCAGCCGTCTCTGAGCAGGCTGACTAATTCTGCTGGGCACTTTGTCCTCACTTACATTTTATTATTCATTTTAACTACTGCTATGTCCAGAATGTGAAATCCAGTACGAGCACCAAGCAGAATCAAAACATCCTCTTCTGCCAGCGTGGGTGTGTCTGCTCAGGCCGAAAGGATAAAAATATCCTGACAGATTTAACAGTGACATATTTTTGTTTTGCAGTTTGACACACGGTCCTGCTCGGATTTAAAAGGCAGTGACTTATGTCTGCCAAAAATGCACGTCTGCAAAGAGCTGGAAGACTTCCACTCGTCCAACCAGAACCTATTTTCAGTCAGCAGACCTGAGGATCATCTAGTGGTATGCAGCCTTTTTAATCAACGATCCATCGACAGACGTGATCCCCATCATCGGCACAGCTGAAAAAGTCATTACCCCGCCTGTGTACGTGAGCAGGCGACCTGAAGGCCTGAGAACAGTGCAGGAACACGCCTAGTAATAACTTGTACGCGTGGAGGACGAGAAGAGTGTCGGAACAATAACACATCTAGTCTTCTACTGGGCTACTTTAGTGCCCTCTGGGGAATCTGGTCTGCCAGGAAAGCCTCAGACTTCACCACAGCAGTCTGGTAATGAAGAGAGATAAAAGAGAGCTCAGGACTTCACGTCAGAAGCGTATCCAAAAGGAGACGAATGGCACAATTATGCTTTATTCACATCTCCTTCCTCTTGCGTGAGAATGATCAAGCAGATCACTGCCCTTTAAAATTCCTTTATTTCACAGACGAAACCAAATCAGTTTTCCAATGGAATACGTCTTATACATAATCAGTGAATCTGTATTTACACCTCAAATAAATTACAAAATAAAAACAGGACAGCGGCCACGTTTCATGCTTTATACAGCCGGCTCACACACCTACAGCACTGTGCAAGAGGTTTAGGCAGGTTTAAGGTCTTGTTATCAACCATGTGACACACCGACAGAAATCACCCCCGAAATAGTTTTATAATTAAAAACAACCTCTGTGGCTGGGTAACTAATCTGATTATTTTATGAAACAGAAAATGAATAGAATCTAAATGTTTGGACATTTTCAAATTTTATGTTCACCTACTAAATCATATATATATATATATATATATATATATATATATATATATATATATATATATATCGTATACACACACACACACACACACAATTCCAATGAAGTTGGGACGTTGTGTAAAATGTCAAAACAGAATACAATGATTTGTAAATCCTCTTCAACCTATATTCAATTGAATACACCACAAAGACAAGATATTTAATGTTCAAACTGATAATTTTTTTTTTTTTTTGTGCAAATATTTGTTCATTTTGAAATGGATGCCTGCAACACGTTTCAAAAAAGTTGGGACGGGGCAACAAAAGACTGGGAAAGTTGATGAACACTCAAAGAACACCCAATTGGAAACAGGTGAGTGTCATGATTGGGTATAAAAGGAGCATCCCCAAAAGGCTCAGCCATTCACAAACAAAGATGGGACGAGGATCACCACTTTAACAACTGAAAAGATAACAGCATTAACAGTTTACGAACAATGTTTCTCAATGTTCAATTGCAAGGAATTTATGGATTCCATCATCTACAGTCCATAATATAATCAAAAGATTCAGAGAATCTGGAGAACTTTCTACACAACATTGAATGCCCGTGACCTTCAATCCCTCAAGTGGCACTGCATTAAAAACCAACATCATTGTGTAAAGGATCTTACCGCATGGGCTCAGGAACACTTCAGGAAACCATTGTCAGTTAACACACTTCGTCGCTACATCTGCAATTGCAAGTTAAAACTGTATCATGCAAAGCAAAGCCATACATCAACAACATCCAGAAACGCCGCTGCCTTCTCTGGGCTTGAGCTCATTTGAAATGGACAGAAGCAAAGTGGAAAAGTGTGCTGTGGTTTGATGAGTCCACATTTCAAATTGTTTTTGGAATAAATAAATTCCTCTTTAGCCAAAATATTTTTGGGCAATTCCATGAGATTGTCCCGTTCATTGTTGTTTTGAATGGTCCTGCTGTGATCTAGCTGTCCCAGAGAATTATGGTTTACAAATTATTTGAGTGACAACAGGAAGTCTCTGGCATGGCTAGATCAAAGCATTCACAACAGGAACCAACGTGACAGTCTCATGGAATTGCCCTTTTAATGTTTTTTTATTGTCCTTGGTGAGTGTATAAACTTGACGTCAAATAATGTTAAATTATGTGCTGTCAATATAAAAGCTTAAAGAGTAAATGATGCTGCCTTCAGTATACCTCATAAAAAGGGAACTGAGAACTCAAGATTAGAGCGCCATGCTTTCAATACACAAAGGAGGGGAAAACAAACTTCAGATTTACTTTGCTTTTCGATATACAGCAAACACTCGTCAACAAGCATGTAATTGACCTAACTAAAGAAATAGAAGAATGAAAGAGGTGCAAAAGATGCATTTTCAAATATTTTAATTGATCAAGAAAATGAAAAGTTTCACTGTTTTGGCAGCCATCTACAACCCCAATTCCAATGAAGTTGGGACATTGTGTAAAATGTAAATAAAAACAGAATACAATGAGTTGCAAATCCTCTTCAACCTATATTCAGTTGAATACACCACAAAGACCAGATATTTAATGTTCAAACTGACAGACTTTTTTGTTTTTGTGCAAATATTTGCAAATTTTGAAATGGATGCCTGCAACACATTTCAACAAAGTTGGGACGGGGCAACAAAAGAAAGTTGATGAATGCTCAAAGAACACCTAATTGGAAACAGGTGAGTGTCATGATTGGGTATAAAAAAAAGAGCATCCCCAAAAGGCTCAGCTGTTGTCAATGTTCAACTGCAAGGAATTTAGGGATTCCAAAATCTACAGTCCATAATATAATCAGAAGATTCAGAGAATCTGGAGAACTTTCTACACGTAAGCGGCAAAGACAAAAACCAACATTGAATGCCTGTGACCTTCGATCCCTCATGCGGCACTGCATTAAAAACCAACATCATTGTGTAAAGGATCTTACCGTGTGGGCTCAGGAACATTTCAGAAAACCACTGTCAGTTAATACAGTTCGTCGCTACATTTACAAGTGCAAGTTAAAACTCTACCATGCAAAGTGAAAACCAAACATGAACAACATCCTGAAATGCCGCCGCCTTCCCTGGGCCCGAGCTCATTTGAAATGGACAGACGCAAAGTGGAAACGTGTGCTGTGGTCTGATGAGTCCACATTTCAAATTGTTTTTGGAAATCATGGACATCGTGTCCTCCGGACAAAACAGGAAAAAAAAACATTCAGATTGTTACCAGTGGAAAGTTCAAAATCCAGCATCTGTGATGGTATGGGGGTGTGTTAGTGCCCATGGCATGGGCAACTTACACATCTGTGATGGCATTGTCAATGCTGAAAGGTACGTCCAGGTTTTGGAGCAACACATGCTGCCATGCAAGCAACGTCTTTTTCAGGGATGTCTCTGCTTATTTCAGCAAGACAATGCCAAGCCACATTGTGCACTTTACAACAGTGTGGCTTCATAGTAAAAGAGTGTGGGTACTAGAATGGCCTGCCTGCAGTCCAGACCTGTTGCCCATCAAAAACGTGTGGCGGATTATGAAGCGCAAAATACGACAATGGAGAACCCAGACTGTTGAACAAGTAAAGCTGTACATCAAGCAAGAATGGTAAAGAATTCCACCTACAAAGCTTCAACAATTAGTGTCCTCAGTTCCCAAACGCTTACTGAGTGTTGATAGAAGGAAAGGTGATGTAACACAGTGGTAAACATACCACTGTCCCAGCTTTTTTGAAACATATTGCAGGCATCCATTTAAAAATGAGCAAATATTTGCACAAAAACAAAGTTTATCAGTTTCAACATTAAATGTCTTGTCTTTGTGGTGTAGTCAATGATTATAGGTTGAAGAGGATTTGCAAATCATTTTTTTATTTCCATTTTACACAACGTCCCAACTTCACTGGAATTGGGGTTGTACGAGTATATAAATAAATGAATGATAGGGTGCCTGAAACATATGCACAGAACTGTATTTCACATTACTTAGGCTGCCATCCTTAAACTGTGTAACAGGGCAGATATGTGAAATATAGTCCTGGTCACAACCTACCATGCGTTTTTGTTTTTTCTGCCGTACGTTTTCTGCGGATGCCACGGCCCCCACATTTTTGTGAAAACGTAGGGAGGCAGTAGCAAGAGCAAGGAGGGAGTACGTCAATGCACCCCCCCTGTACTCCTGGTGAATCCGCAGCTCAACCGCAGCGAAAGTTCTGCATGCGCTAAAACCTCTGTGGCGTCTGCGTGCTCCCAGAACCGCAAGGAGGCAGTACTTACAACATACGGATCTCCAGATTTTGCCCATGTTTTTGCAAGTAGACTGCACACACGTGCAAGTATGGCAGGTTGTGACCACAGCTATAAGTGTGCAAAATTTGGTGTCTTTACCATAAAATGCTGAGACATTAGTTGAATAATAATAATTTTATTAATATATTATCATTTACATCATGCCAAGCTCAAATGTTTTTTTTTGTTACATTTTTTTATGAATGTAATTGTGGTTGGAATGGATTCAACATGCAAGAAAATGACACTACATTTGTGTCTGAATGACACATGAAGTGTAATTTTCTGCTTCCATACAAGCCAACTGACCAAAAAAAAAAAAAAAAAAAAAGCAGCACATCTACATTTTTATTATATATAATTGAACATTGTCTGTACAAAATTTGGTTTTTGTTCTTAACCATAAAATGCACAATCATAGTGGTAATTTACACATATCTGCTCTGCTACAATGTAAAAGCACAAACGTCCAGTCAGGTCCAAACTATCCAGGCGAAGGTATCACAGTTCAAATCAAATAATAACAAAAAAAAAAAAAAAAACATGGTCAAAGTCAAACTTTTATGTTTGACATTGGTGTTTACATCACTTTTTTTTGTACAGGGTCTTTCAGCTTTAACACTACAATTAAAGCTGAAATTTGGCATCGAGTTCATACTTTTTCCATCTGCATCCTGTTGTGTTGGACGGTTAAAAAGGCTGCCGGTATGCGTGAACCCTTTACTAATGGAGCTCAGTGCCGGATGCCTTGATCACACCGTGTCACACGCTCAGAGGCAACACGAACATCACACGGTCCCACTACCAGGAATAAGAAGTCAAAAGTAAACATCTGAACATAAGCGTGTGTGTGTGTTTAACTTCACAAATGGGAACATGGGACAGATGTGACTAAACCAAGGAAGTGGACCAACTTATGGAGCAGAATGACATTAAAAATCATAGGGTCTGAACAGCCTGAGTTTCTATTCTTGGGGAGGGACAAGTTCAAGACCCTGTGTTGGACACGAAACATATTTGTGTCCTCACTTGACTTTCAAATGTGTGTCAGGGATGAGGTCAGATGAAAACACGACTCCCACTTTCTGAGTCATCATGAAAAATATGACGAGTCACCCCTTCACCTCAACTCGAGGGCTGAGAATCAATGTGTTCTCCCAGATTCACATAGCATCAAAAGTTTTTTGCAGTTATTCTTTGTGTGTGTGTGTTAATTCAGTTCAGTTGAGGCAAGCCTCAGTACTGATCTGACAGATTAAGATGTGTTAAAACACTCATTCAGGCCACTTTTGGGGTACACAGGCTGACATTGGGGTTAGGAAGGCTGGCCGTCGCCCCCTAGCTGGAGTGGAGGACTTTGTACGAGAGAAGGAGAGGAAGGAGAGGGAAAACTCGCTTCATCCTCCTGGTCAGCCATTAGTGATATCGCATGATCACTGGAACTAGAAGCAGAAAGACATAAAGAGTATTTAACAAACATTCTGCACACACACAGTAATGCTCATTTAACATGAAAATAATTTTTTTAAATTTATATAGCGCCAATTCACGACGGGGTCGCCTCAAGGCGCTTCACACAACACAACTTGAAAAACAGAACAAAATGAATTAAAAGATTAAAAGCACAATAAAAGAATAAAAACATAAAAAAGTAAAAAGAATAAAAAAACTGAATTATGGGTAATACTCACTGATGATAATCAGCAGGAAGGCGATCACTACCAAAACAATAATTATCTTCATCTGTGAAGAAAACACCATTGAACATATTAGTTATAATTATTAACACTGCTGCCTGACAGTTAATGCCACACACACACCCTTGATGTCTGACCCTGGAATATGCAAAATGTAGAGTATGTCTGAGCAAAACCACCAAATGGTGTGGCAACAAACCATATAAATCCCTATCAGCTCTTGTTCACACTATCAAGCAAGCAAACAATTAGTTTGAAAGAAAATAGATTTTACAGAGACCGTGTGTATGGTGGGTTACTGATGCTTAGCAACAGGCCAGTCATAGGTGAACATACACTGGGTACTTTTTCGTTTCCCATAATCCCCCTGGTGACCCCCTGCACTTCCCAAAATGCACCGCGGTGCCAGCAGAGTTCCGGCGCCTCACAGCGCATGTAAACAATGACTAACAAGGATGTGGATGGTGTTAGCCTGTGAATTTGCTGGATCAACACCAGGCTATTCACAGGCTATTATAAGTTGAGAGGGTTATCTAGAGGAGGTGTAGCACCTGTGATGGACTGCTGTCGTGCCCTGATGTTGTCTTGTTGTCCATATTTCACGACAGTTGTTTACACTGTGCCCTGAACCGGAACTCTGCTGAAACGGACCGCGAGACGGCACAAAATTCATAACTGCGAAACAGCGAATAAACAAAAAATTTGAAAAGTCCAATATTCTTTGTCAGGTATTTCAGAAAGTGTTGACTTTATGTATTCAAGGCCCACTGCATATAAACTAAAATGTCAAGCATTTTTAATATTAATTTAGATCATTATGGCCTACAGCTCCAAAACACAAAAATAGGTGGGATTTATTTCGAGGTGTGATTCGATTTCTCCAATCCACAGAAGCCTGTAACTTCTTCTGTGTTGTCTGGGTGTCTTGGTGGCATTCCTCACTCTTATTCTTGCATTGTCTGGGTGTCTTGGTGGCATTCCTCACTCTTATTCTTGCAGTCACTCAGGTTCTGAGAACCGTCTACTCCACACAGATTTACCACAGAGTACCATACTGTTTGTATTTCTTCATAACTGATGTAAATAAAGTCCAAGACATATTCAGTGGCAGCTTAACCATCAGAGAGCCTCGTCGACAACGACTACAAGCTGTCACTGATGTTAAAGGGGGCAAAAACATAGCATTAAGAACAGGGGTATGTAAACTTCTGATAAGGATCATTTGGGTAGTTTCTGTTGTCATTATGATTTAAAAAGAGTAAACACAGTTTGTCTGACAATAAATGGCTTCACCCAAACACTAACTATGAGTGGAAAAAAGGGTTTTGTGTTATTTATATTCTCTCAAAAATGGCAAAAAAAATTCTGAAATTCTGCAAGCGTATGTAAACCTCTGAACACAACTAACACTCATTTTATAAATATGGAAATTTGTTTTTTTTTTTTGCTCCATTTTGCAGTTCAGCTTCATTTCTGTTGCAGAGCAGACCCAACCTTTTCTGCCACTTTAATGCCAATACGTTGATTAGTTTCAGGGAAAATTACAACAGAGATCACAAAGGGTAACCTCTAACGTGAAATTAATAACAGAAGCTGTTCCAGTCTTGGACGGTCACAAGCAAACACGGCGTACCTTCATGTCTCTCCACCACATCCTCCGATGCAGCTGTTTGGCTCGGCTGCTGAAGGCAGACGCGTTGTCTGAGAGAGACTCTGAAGTATTTGAACAGAAAAAAAGTTAGACGAGGGGGGAGAAAAAAAAAATATCACATGACAAGTAAACAATAAGCTCAATTTTCTCACTCCGTTTTGTGAATGCAGAGCTATAACGTGTCAGTTATGCAATGCTACAGGACAGCTGGTGAGATCACACCTATGCTCAGGTTACAAACATCTGCTCACAAAAAGATTTCTATGCAACAGAAGACATTTCCTTCTTCATGATGTTCAAACTCTTTCTTCTGAGCTTCATGGATACTGATGTTGATTTGCTCTTTACATGTGTTAACAGGCACTTTGGATCTCCTTCACTGTTCCCGTTCATCTCCCGTTTCCGAGCAGATTCCGCCATGTGACTGAAATTTCCACGTCCATGTGCCTGTTTAAGAACCTGCGACTACAAATACCAGCACCCAGACCATGTTTGTTAAATCTGGAGGATTTGTACACGGGTACACGCACATGAGTCAGCTGCCAAAGCTGATCATAGTGCAACATGGTTCACATCTACAGGCGCCTGTTTTATTACCCGGTCATCGACTGCAGTCGCACCTGTAATTACATAAACGTACAAACATACAAGTGTGTTCCAGGTGTGCGTCACCGTCTCGGTAGGTTGAGCGACGTGCCCGAGAGGCACATTTATAGACAGCAAGAAAAATAACATGTTTCTCACTTGCAGAACCTAAAATCATTTCCCACATTTGTCTGACAAACACCGATGTTGTCACACTCACCAGACTCACACGTGGTAAACTAGTAAACCTGGATATGTCATTAACAAGTCTGAAGCTCGTGGAGAGCATTTATACGTACCCATTGCAGTTCAGACTGTGTGCTGCTTTGAAAACATTACATATTTAAATAAAACATATTTAAACGCTGATCCCCCGAAAGCCCGTGTTTTGATTTATTTTAAACAAGTCCTAAGTGCTTACAAACGATGTCAGCATGTGTATTTGTACAGAGTAACTCCTACACAAGCCGAGGTCCACTGGCATCTGTGCTTATCCCAGGATTCTGTAGCGTGAAGCAAATGAGAGTCTGCGAGTCCCTCTGGGTTACTTCCCAAAGCCAAGGCAGTACCCGTTTCCAGCTGGGTGGACTGGAACAAAGCAGATGAAATGTCTTGTCCAAGGACACAGAGAGATACTCTGACCAGGAATCAAATCCAGTTAACTCCTATCTCACTGAGCTACCTGCTCTAATTTTTCCTCATTAATGTCCCTAAAAACAGCTTCCTCTCTGTGTTTTGTCCAGTTCAGGAGTTGTATTTAATGGTTCATATCACAGTGTGTGTATATATATATATATATTTATTAATTAAACGCTGTGAGACAGATGCCCAAAGATCTATCTTCTGACTGTCACCCACAAACATGAGCTGTCATGTGACAGCAGTGGCCTGTGTATGCCTCACTAAGCCAACAAAATTAATCTGCATTTACATCAGGTGTTCTAATGTGAATGGAATCTGATCAATGAATCCACAGGTATAATTTACATGACTGTAATAAAAATGATCAGATAGAGTCAGATGTTTATGTTTGTGGCTCAAAACAATCAATCAAATTGGTTATTTTGTCATGCAGGGAACGCAGTTCCTGTTGCCCTGTTTTATTTCAACAACAGACCAACATTGTTCTATTTACTGTAATTTCCGGACTATTAGCCGCTACTTTTCACATGCTTTGAACACTGCGGCTTTTACAATGATGCAGCTAATTTATGGATTTTTACAGGCTTTGTCATAACTCGAAATATGTCAATTGATTTCCTGAAAGCTGCGCTCCTCATGTGGTGTAAATTTACACATGGTTTCTGTAAAGGCTCTCAGTTGTCCAGGTGGTTTCCATAGTAGAGAAGCTTGAATCTTCAACTGGACTGGGTTGCTTGATGACGCGAGGACATTTCACTTCAAATCGCAGAAGCTTCCTCAGCTAAAATTCTTGCTCTGGTAGTCTGACTTGTGTCTTGACCCTTGTAGAGAAGAACAAACAGAAGCCACAAAAGCTGAAGTTTTAAACCTAACCAGACCCCTCCTACCGAGAGGCAGACTAAGTGACTAGTGACTAAACAATTGCTTTAATTAGCACCTATTGTGCTCTAGTTAGCATCCTCCTAATGACAGGGTAGCTGTCCCTCCTAACGATGCGACTGACGCCTCTCCTGATGAGGTGAATGACTCATTACCATGAACAAAAGACTTAAACTGCTTTGACCTGAGTACCCCATTGTAAACAGGGGACAAAGGGTGTCTCAGACCCCCTCCCCGGTTAAGGCTGGGTTTCAACTGTTTCACATACAATGCCTTCTTCACCCCTCTCTCAAACCATTTCTTCTCTCTGGCTAAGATTTTAACGTCCTCGTCCTCAAACGTGTGGTTAATGTCTTTAAGGTGGAGATGAACTGCAGACTGAAGTCCACCTGTGTTTCATCTCTCTCCAGCTGAAGGTCCTTGATCTTGTTCACAAGATCACTTGAACAGGCAGATCCATGGTTGTGCAATGGGGTCTCCGGTATCCCCCATTGTGGCCAATCTGTACATGGAGCAAGTGGAGGAGAGAGCCTTGACGTCTTTCAGGGGTATCTCTCCCAGTCACTGGTTCAAATATATCGATGACACATGGGTTAAAATCAAGCAACAGGAAGTTGAGGACTTTACAGAGCACATCAACTCGGTGGACTCCAATATCAAGTTCACACGTGAGGATGCCAGAAACAACCATTTAGCCTTCTTGGACTGTGATGTTACGATTGGAGAGAACAGGCAGCTCCAGACAGTGGTTTACAGAAAACCCACTCACACTGACCAATATCTGCTCTTTGGCTCAAACCACCACCTTGAACACAAGCTCAGGGTGATCAGGACTCTTCAACACAGAGCCCTACAGGTGTCCACAACTACAGAGGGAAGGGCTAAAGAACAACAACATGTCCAGAAAGCCCTCACAATATGTGGGTACCCACAAAGGTCCCTGGATAAAGTGTATAAGTCCCAGAGAACAAAGAGACCAGACAGACAGGAGATGGAGACAAGAAGAAGAGGAGTGTCTCTCCCTTATTTAGCAGGAGTAGGGGAAAACCTACAGAGGATCTTCAGACAAAATCCCAGTTTACTTTAAACCTGTTAACACCTTGAGACAGAAATTAGTTCACCCTAAGGGCAGGATCCCTAGTTAAAAACAGAGCAATGTAGTGTATTCTATCAGATGTCAGGAAAACTGTAACGAACATTATATAGGTGAGACTAAGCAGCCATTACAAAAAGGCTATACCAGCACCGCAGAGAGGGCGCCGGTGGACCTCAGTCTGCAGTTCATCTCCACCTTAAAGACACTAACCACACGTTTGAGGACAAGGAAGTTAAAATCTTAGCCAGAGAGAAGAAATGGTTTGAGAGAGGGGTGAAGGAGGCATTGAATGTGAAACAGTTGAAACCCAGCCTTAACCGGGGAAGGGGTCTGAGACATGCTTTGTCCCCTGTTTACAATGGGGTACTCAGGTCAAAGCAGTTTCAGTCTTTTGTTCATGGTAATGAGTCATTCTCGTCATCAGGAGAGGCATCAGTCCCATCGTTAGGAGGGACAGCTACCCTGTCATTAGGAGGGTGCTAACTAGAGCACAATAGGTGCTAATTAAAGCAATTGTTTAGTCACTAGCCAACAGCAGTCTGCCTCTCGGTAGGAGGGGTCTGGTTACGTTTAAAACTACAGCTTTTGTGGCTTCTGTTTGTTCTTCTCTACGAGGGTCAAGACAGAAGTCAGACTACCAGAGCAAGAATTTTAGCTGAGGAAGCTTCTGCGATTTAAAGCGAAATGTCCTTGAGTCAAGCAACCCAGTCCAGTCGAAGATTCAAGCTTCTTTACTATTCACACATGGTGTAAATATAAGGTCTTACCTGTTCGTTTTAGTGAAGAAAAGTCCCTCTCCAGCACTTTGCGCCAGAGTTGTGCCGTCAGAACTGTTAGCTGAGCGGAGCCTTCTCCCCCCACACCCTTCCACACCGGTTCTCTGTCTTGGCGCAACAAGTCGAAAAAGTTACAGCGCCTCATTTACCACATACTCCATCCTGGACGCGATGAAATCTCAAGAAAAAGTTAAAATGACTCAGTTCTCCATGTGGAGCAGAGACACCGTGCGTAGCTTATAGACAAGTGCGGCCTATTAATGTACAATTTTTTTTTCTTTTTAAAATTGGTGGGTGCGGCTAATATTCAGGTGCGCCCTATAGTCCGGAAATTACAGTATGCTGTTTAAACTGCAGAACAAGAGATTTTATCTCAAGGCCAGCAGCAGAATCACACCACCGCTTTACTTCCTCACCTTTTTAAACCTTGGCGCAAGCTCTGTGTAGATCAGCAACGCATTCCATTTGTTTCTGGTCATCAAAAATAGTAAAATATTTTTCATTCTTTTATATCTCCAGCAGTTGCATCGAGTCTTCCCTCATTTGTTTTATGGAGCAATCTCAGATGTTTTAACAGTGGAAATGTCCTCAAAGTAAATCATTAACCTTGCATCACTATGCTTGTGACAAGCACACTCAGAACACTCCAGCTGTTGAGAACAATTTGATCAGGTGTCGTTCCCCCCCCCCCCCAATTTTACTGACAAAAGCAATCCTCCACTGACTGTACTGTTCACACAACCAGTGAGTCTCACCTGACTTATCCTGCAGGTCATCAAGACGCTCGCCTCTCTCTATCACCTTAGAGATGTTCTCCTGCATCACATCAATGACCTCATCGACATGTGACTGCACCCTGAAGGAAGACGGATCAACAATCACAAATGACGGAGAGACGAATCAAAAGGACAACAGGAATTATCTGGTTGAGGGCTGAAGTGAGACTGACTTTGCCAATAACAGGGCCCCATTTCTCCGACATTATCTTTTTTCTATCCAATTAGGCAGCAGGCAATAACAGGCTGCCAGATATGTTCAACCTCATTGTGTCCTGCTTCCACCTTCCATCAATTGCATTTCACTGCTATCCTTGGATTATTAATGATATGCCAACCTGTGCATAGCAGGTTTCCCCTAGAAATGTTTTTCAGGCCCAGTGTTATTCACAAATAAATAAACAAACAAACCTCAAATTGTAATACAGAGTGGAATAATGTGAGGTGTTCAAAATACATAAATAAATAAAATCAAAAGCAGCATGGAAAAAAACTTCATCCTCATTGAAAACTACTACACAGAAAAAAACATAAAAATGAAAATGTTCAACATGCGAACTTTGGAAAAATGGCGTATCATGAAAACAGTGAGCATGATTCAGTCTATTTTAATCATCTTTAATCACCTTAATTAAACTGTTTTGCTGTGTGATGTAGCAATTTGTCACTTTGTATGTCAGTGTTTTTAGAATTGAGTGGTGATCCTGAATCACTGAGTGAGGGTGTGCGTGTCAGTATCTGTGTGTGTGTGTGTGTGTGTGTGTGTGTGTGTGTGTGGGGGGGGGGGGGGTTATTATATTAATCAAAGGTAAAATGAAATTATTTGTGTGTATTTCTGTTACATACGTCATAGAGGTCTCAAACAAGCCGTTTCAGGACTAAATGACATTGGTCATTTAGTCTGTGAAAGCACTTACAGAATTGTTGGACTTTGGAGATGTTTAACATTTAACCCCAAACCCATGAAGGGTTAAAAACTCTTGTCGTCCCCCTCCCCGCTACACAACCCCTTTAATAATTATCTTATTTGATCATCATTTTCATTTTCATACTCTTCTATAGCACAGTACTTCTTAGTTTCTGTTGAATATCTTCAGGGATTAAAACTCTGGCAAAGAAGTACACACAGAAAGCCAGCCAAAGGAAGAGAAATAACAGAACAGCAAGGTATGCTTCTCAACAACAGTTTGATCACAAACAACCTTCGTTGCCAGCATCATTAAACTGATTACAGTGTCTGCTCTTACTAAAGTCTGAAGGGTGCAGAAAATTATCATCCTTCATAATGACTGCCCACTTAAGGTGGTAACAGCAGTCCCTGCAAAACAACATCAGGCATTAGGTGGCTTGCAGAAGCATGTGAAAATCTTTGAGGACCTACACTGAGGGGTGTCAGGTTCAGACACAGGTTAAAAACTCTGGGACATTCCAGGCAGCTGTGACTGTAACACTTTTGTGTTCCGGCATTAATGACAACATGTGAAGTATGAACGGTGAGTGGCTCAACAAAAAGTGGCTGCCAGACCATCTCAACAATGACCTGCTCTGTCTCTGGCTGTCTGGGACTGGATGTTAAGGTGAAAACAGACTGGTAAGGTTACACAATAACCTGCGCAACACAGGCTCTTTTACCCAATCTGCTAAGAACCTGGTGTTTCTGGTAAACCTGACAAGCCAGAGTAACCCAATTCCAACTTCAAAACAGTATACTGGAAACTCTAGCCTGGCCTCCGGTATTCAGCTGTCACGAGGAATGTGTTAGTACTTACTGTTTGAGTTTGTCATTCTGAGGTCCAAATCTGGGACCAGTTGGTCCTCTCCTGGAAAAACAAACAAATTCAAAAAGGTACAACTCTAATTCATGGATTTGCAAAAAAACAAACAAAGCCCAAAACAAACAAAAACAGCAAATATTGTTTATCCTTTTTGTTATGTATTTTGACATTATAATCCATTTCTGTACATCTTTGTAAATTCTAACTGTTAAAAACATGTATTTTAACCACATTTGGGCTCCACATTTATTATTCTGTGAGGATGACATGTTACCACCACAACAGTCTTAATCCATCCTGGTTTCAAACCCAATGAATGACTTGACCAGCGCTCCGATCCTGCCACCGTGAGAATAGAAATGACTCAGGAATGTAAACAAAGAAGGAGTAAACGGAACAAGTCAAAGTCTGTGACTCTGAAACCGATTAACCCAAACAGTGTGTCTGAGAACCTCAACAAAAACCTATTCAAGTGCTGGAAAAATCGTGTGTAACACCATCATAATAAACTGCGTCATGGGAAAGTTAATGTGTGGCTTGCTCATAAACGTCAATCGAAAGGTCAGCACAGAGTGACAGTGTTGTGTGGTGAGTTAAATAAGCATGAGATTCTGGGGAAAAGAACAAGAAATAGGTGAGATGATGATGTATTTATCAATATAAACCGTATCTTTGGACGAGTACATAATCAAAGAGTCTGAGATCACGACTACGATGGCAATGTGATTAATTGTGCATCCCTAGTGATAACGGGCGATATGAAAGCACCAGCTCTCTGCCAAACTACACCTCATTTGAGTGTAAAAATTACAACTTTATCGGAAATTAGCAGCGACACTTGTCCTGGGCTTCGACTGGGCAAAATGTGTACTGTGAATTCAAGACCTTCAGTTTTAAGGATTTCACTTTTTTATATATTTTCTTATGGTCTGGGCTTGAATTAGCTTTAGCAGCTGAACTACCAACTACAGTATGTGGCAGTATGCTGGATGATGTGGTATTAACTCCACATTGGAATTTCTGTCCACATTAGCTGGTCAGTGTCAGCGACGTATGGGTCTAGTCACAAGCACCTAAACTAACAGAATGCTTTAATTCAACCTGAATGTGACTCAAACTGTGAATATTACTGTAACAAAGACAAAATCAAGGCCGACTTGCAAAACAGAACGGAACTGACGTTTACCATTCATGTCTTCATGAACAACTTCTCCAAATACCTCAGACAGTACTTTTCTTCAGCTGTGATTTTTTTTTTTTTAAATCCTCCCTTCTTCAACTTGCACAGTCTACATCTGATGGTGTCTGAGGTCAACCAATGATGTTTTAGAAACCATTATTTCTTAAACTGATATTAGCCTTTAGCTAATATTTGAATAATGTGCTTCAAGTATATTTTCACTGACATGCCTGTAAATTATCAGAATATTATTAAAGATATTTCTGTTTGACTCATATGAGCTAATTTTAGAACAGCCTACAAATCACTGGTCAGTATCTTTTGGTAGTCTGCACTGTGCTTGGGAGGAATATTTTGCTGTGAGAGCACTTTGTTCATTTGACAGTTTAATTTTAGCTATTTATATATGGTTACTTGTTAAAATTGATTCAGCCACCCGGGATTCTGTTCATAATTTTATTTATACCAACCAAAGGAATTGGATTTGGTTGAATGGGCTGATTTGTGGCACTTCCTGAGAGTCTACGGCATTAACAGTAAGTTGTTGGATATCTTGACCTATACACAGGAACTCAGCGCTGTTCAGAGGAAAGGCAGAGTCTCTGACTTCTTCCAATTAAATTTTGGTATTCATTCGGGATATGTTCTGGCTACTACTCTGTTTAATGCTTACACAGACTGGGTGATTGGTAAGTTCTAGTAGTTCAGAGACTTTGCGTCTTTGTTGGTGAGGAAAACTTGTCCGACTTAGTAGATAATGCTGTGATTGGAATCGTTGTTCTGACTGTAGCACTTACATAAAAATATAACTGCCTGGGTTTGTGATTGGTCAAGACCAAGAAAAAGATTCAGACTTTCCATGAATTTCCTGAAGTCAGCCATCAGAGGTGTAGCTATATGTGACCAAAGTGTGGAACTCTGTGAAAGATCCATTAATTTCTGTAGTGACACTCGTTATCTCCAGGAGCTTGGCCTAGGAAATTCAGGGACACCTGGGAAACGCTTATGGAGTCATGAGGTCACTGGACAGAAGTGTTTCACAAAGCATTTGTTTGTGGGACACGAAAGGGCCATGTCTTCAGGTGCCTGGTGGATCCAGGATTACTATTTGGTTGTGAGACTTGGACTCTGATCAGTGACCTAAGATGACAAATCCATGTCTTTGGTACTAGGTCTCTTCTGAGAATCCTTCTCCACTACTGGAATGACTTTATGAGAAATGAGCGGTTTCTTAGGGATAATCACATAATGTGTACAAGTCGCATCATGGGGAACATCAGTTATGACACTACGTCCATGTAGCGCGTTTCCGTGTGGATGATCTAGCATGTGAGTGTTGATGACCTCAGCGATTTAATCACCTGGCTGCTTCAGATTAGATGGGTAATTTTGGGAGGTGGTAATGGAGCAGTGCTCTGCCTGGGTGGTTGTCATTCAAACACCCAGAGTGGTTCTGTAATGTGGTAGATACAGCAACTTGCAGTACCAATGCAGGCTACCAGACCTGACATGTCATTGTCATGTTCACAATGAAGCAGAATAAATTGGGACTACGTGAATCTAACTATAAATTTGGATGTGATATGCAGCCTTGACATTCTTTTGTTAACAGTTCTGGGGAGAGAAAGCGTGAGAGAGAGAACTCACAGAAAGAAATCTTCCTCTTCATCGGAGTCCTCTTCCAACAAATTTCTCTGTAAAACAAGAAAAAGATCAGGAGGTTAAAAATGCAATGCAATGCTAAAATACCCTCGGCCGTATAAGCATTGTGTTCTTTATAATTTGCAGTTGTTTAATTAATTATTAAGATCCTATTGCCTTACGTACAATTTGTACATGTTCACTAAAGCCCCTCTATCAATCGAAAACATTTACGTTTTAACGGCATCTGCAGGAGGCTTTGCATATGTGTACACGCTTTTGACAAGAGCAGAAATTGTGCAAATCAAGGATTTTTTTGTAGATCACCTCTGTGCATTTGCAGGTATTAATGAGACAAATTTAACTCCATAGGAAGTTAGTGTGCATGCTAACATCCGCGAATTGTCTTGTAAATCCTTCCAGAGGTGTTATCAGGTTACAAAAACAGCACTTTCAGTTTTTGCAAGTGTTTATTTCCCGCTAGCTTTTACAGAATATATGAGAAAGGTGTTATTTCTAGCTACAAACAAAGTGAAGTTAGTAGCTAGGGACACCAGGAAGTGATGTCACTATGCTAATGAGATCATGCCATAAAATGAGGTATAGAATGTGACTTTTTAACCTCTTAAAATAGGTCAAGGTCAGCCATCTTTGAACTTGTCCAAGGTCTGTGTCCCAAGAATTTTCCCTGTCAATTTGAAGACTGTGGCAGTAATATAACTGGACTTATGCTGAGCACAGACAGGTGGACAAAAAGCCTTTGCAATACCCGATGGCCATATTTGATGGCCTTGGGTAAAAATAAGATGCTCTTGCAGAAACATACTACGAGGAGTTGGGACAAGGTAAGCTGATTCAATTGTGCTGACACTGGAGCCACAAACCCGCTTGCATTTACCTGGTCTGTAAGCCCAAGAATAATCATGTATGTATACCTTATCACATATTACAACAAAAATCATACACATGAATCATGTAGAACGAGTAACGCAGGTAAATCATGTAAATTGTGGAATGTTCTTATGTCTCTCTATAAAGTCATGAGTGTCCTCTTCACTAACTTCTTGATGTCTCATAACTTCAGTATGAGACTGAAGTTGTAGACTCTCACCTTGATCAAACATCTTGGTTGAATGAAATGATCTGCATCCTGTATCAAAATCCTGCACTTGTCACCAGGGTAACACAAAATGGGAGTGTGTCACTGGTGGGGCAGAGAAATGGGGGCTCCTGATTGGATGAAAAACAGGGCGATACAAAGCCTGGTATTCTCAATGTCTTTTTTTTTTTGTATCGCCCTGTTTTAAGATCAGTATCGCACTGATTTTATTGCCACAGTTTCCAGGGCAGTAAAATTGATAGGAAAATTGTATGATTTATCAACCTTATTTTTTCTTTTATCTCATGAGGTCTGATTTACGAGTATAGGGAAGATTTTTGTTGTAATATGTGATAAACGTATAAATGATTATTCTTGGGCTTGTACAGACACACACATTTTCACCAATAAATAAAGAACAGTATGTAAAATCTGTCCCCGTGTTGGCTGACAGAACAGACACGGGACTCAGTTGTTCAGCGCAAAATAGGCCTATTGTTACCTGAATATAAATCGCAAGCATAAATCTGCCCCTCTCTGAATATGCTGAACACTTAAGCACAGTTCTCACTTTCACATTTGTGTTTCTCAGAGGTTCATGGTCTAAAACTGTTACAAACCAGTATGACAAGTTTACAGTTGCCCACAAATGTGATCCTACCAGTTTGCCAACATTTGGCTGAATTTGAGCAGATAGTACAGCCATATACACTTCAGAATTCATTATGATGTTTCCAGCAGCAGCCACATATTCATAAACATGTGGTGCAATTCCAGTGGCAACCATACACGATCATGCCAGAACACTGCCACCACCATTTTTGATGGATGATGGTTGACCTTCAACATAACCCATTCCTTCACTTCTACATCTACTTTTCTTCACGCCATTCTGGTACTAATTACTCTTCGTTTAATTTGACCAGAGAATTTTGTTCCAGAATTGGGTGGGCATTCTTACATGTTTTCTGGGAGAGCCCAGTACATTGGTGGCACCTTAAAAAAAAAAAAAAAGAATGTACCATATTGTTGATTTGGTCACTTATCTGGTGCTGGGCAACACAGTGCCTTAGTGGTTAGCCCTGTTGCATCATGGCGAAAAGGTCATGGGATTGATTCCCACCTGTGGACTTTGTGTGTGGAGTTTGCATGTTATTCCCATGTCTGCATGGGTTCCCTCTGGGTGCGCCGGCTTCCTCCCACACCCAAAGAAATGCAGGTTAGGTGAATCAGAAGCTTTAAATTGTCTGTAGGTGTGCATGCGTTTGTTTGTCTGTATATGGCTCTGTGACAGACTGGCGTCCTGTCCAGGGTGCACCTTGCTCCACACCCTATGACTGTTGGGATAGTCTCTGGCCCCCCACGACCCAATCTTCGATAAGCAGTTTAAGATGAGCATCTAATATGCTTATGCATTTATTTATTCATTCTTTCTTTCATTCATTCAGCCTAATTATAGTCTTCTTCACTCCACGAACAGCTACTAAAAACAAAGTCTTGAGAGCATTTATCTGCTTAATTTGCCATGGTATAATGATGGAATAAACTAAACCTAACTATGAAACTGTTCAGTCAGTTGTCCAAATACTTGTGGCCTCTGAAAATGGAGGGACTATGTATGTTGTTATTCCTAAATGATTCATTTAAGTTTTATTTACCACCTTGAATTACTGCTTAAAGTCAACATAACATGCACATCTTAATCTTTTCATTTCAACTCTATTGTGATGGTATACAGAGGCAAAAATCACAAAAGTGTTAACTGTCCAACTACTTATGGACCTGACTGTACATTTCCTGATACTAGAAGATTGGGGCAGCACCGTCTCATTTGAACCTCTGCGTGATATCGCGGGATTTGACCACTTCCGGGGACAGGCTGCCATTGCGCAACACAAACAGCATCACTTCAAACAGAAATTTTGTTGGTGTACTGTTTTGTTTTCGGCTGCAAACAACGAAGCAGATGCGAGAAGAGCACTTTTTCAGTTGCCAGTGGAGACAGGAAGACAAGGCAAATGGGAGAGGTTGTGTCGGTGAGTTTTAGCGAGATTTAATGTGAATAATGATAATGGGTCAGTAGGATTATTGTGTCATATGCCGCTTCATTTAACCCCTCTATCATGCACCCTCAAACAAGACTACACTGCCCAATTAAAAGATGTCAAACAGGCAATGTGTTTAAAGTACTCAAGACACCAGAAGAACTTAACTAATCACAATTACATTTCACAAGAAACTCATGCAGAAGTAGCTATGAAGATGCCTTATAAAGTAACTATACGTTGATGACACCAGTATTTTAGGTTTTGTTAATGAATTGTCATTTGATCAAAAGGAGGAGGATTACCCGTATTATCATAAAGAACTTTACAAGTTGATGTTCTCACTTCTTCCTCCTGTATAACCACTTTGTTCCCATTGTCAAGGAAGAACAGGACACATTAGCTGCTATGACGGAGCAGGAGGTACGAAAGGGGAAAAACACAGTAGAAGATTAAATAAGTTGCTTTACAAGTGCCGTTACAAGTTTAGCTTTGATCTCTGTTCAAGACAATAGCAAAAAAAGGATTACACTCTGAGAAACAGGAACAAACAAAGGATCACACAGAAAATATGGGTGGATTAGAGCAGATGATCTCTTTGATGAGGAGCAGATATTTGCCCATCGGGGTTTCTTCAGATTCTGCTCCTTCTCCTCCGTCACTGCTTTCAATGACTCATCCTCTGTTGTTTTGTCCCCTGCCTTGCACGTTTTTCCAATGAATAAAGCATAAAAAGCTCTTTCAGCTTCTCCCTTTTTAACTTGAGGTCACCAAAGCAGATCTGACAATGTATTCATTCTTCATTTATTCCAATGAATAAAGAATCTTGCAGCAAAATAAGCACGCTGCAGACATTTTTTTTTACAGTAATCAATATTTTGAATTTAATGTTCAAATATATTCAATATGACAGACTTTTATGACTGTTCATAAAACAAACTGCAAACTCAAGCCTAATTGGGCACACGCTTAATGAGAATTCCACAAAAACCAGTGCAAATTCACAGAGTGGAACTATGTTCACATACTTTCACACCATGTACATTTACTGAAACAATCTCACACATAGCAAGATGCCATCTGTTTGGCACTACAACTGGTAGTTAAAAATACGGTGTCATTATACAGGTGGCTCATGGGATGAGCTGCCTGTTGGGTAATGTGTGCTTCTTCCTCTCTCTCCCCGTCTATAAGTTGTCTTCTCTCATCCCAGCACATGTCAGATTTCTCTGTCCCCTTCATCCACAGACAAGAGTCTACAACTCCCACTTGAAGACTGATGCAAGTTACTTCTCAAGCCAAAGTCGGTACCCGTCTACAGCTGGATGGACAGGGACAATGCATATAAAGTGTTTTGCTCAAGTGTGGCTGGGAATCGAACACAGATCTACATATTGATATGTCATCTACTCAGCCCACTGAGCTACCTGATCTATCTGGAAATAGTGCAGAGATTAAAATTCAAATCAAGGGATATCACAACACTCACAACAGTCCAATATTGCTTGGGAAAACTAAATTTCTACTACTACAAGTGAAAGGTAGCAATCACCCAAAACTCAACAAAAGCATTAAGAAGCCATGATCTGGCAAATCCCTCTGTACCAAAAAACATCTGCACTGGATGATCTCATGGTTGAAATAATAAGCTCATCAGTGGCTGATTTTTACTAAAAGGTTTTGTCATAGTTCAATACTTGCTAGACCAGTGGTTAAAATTTAGCATCAGTGTTCAAACTAGTTCAAATAACCTGTATTGTGTTGCCCTTATGTATGTTCGATACCCTGGAAACTCATCTTAATATCTTTGATGTGGTTTCGTTTTCACATTCATCAGTGCATATGAAACATCTCTTGGCCAACAATGAATGGAAGCGATGCAAAAAGAAACAAAGTGAAAGTTTCACCAACGCTGAAACGTACACACACAGAGAAACACTGCAGTTGAAATTAAACAGCACAACCAAAAACATAAACAAACAAACCCTGCAAAATAGTAGCTGCTTTTATCTTCTTTGTTTAAAGTTTTTGTATGTTAAAGCTAAATACTAGCAGTCTTGCTTGTAGTATTTAGACAGCACTGTAACACTTGAGACTATGGGATGAAGTTCAGGAACCAAAAACAAGTTTTAAATCACAATTTCCCTATTTTCAGGAATCATTCAGCTGTCCAAAAACACATTTTCAGCCCGAGCGGGCATGTGTCTTGCTGCAGTTCTAAACAAATGGACTGTAAAATGTCCTATAACATGGTATCTGGATTGATATGATTCAAAGATTTTTTTAACCCAATCAAAATAAACCAAAAATATCATGGATTTGAGAGATTGGGGAACCCTGGCTATCTGGAAAAAACCTGTCTCTCAACATAAATGTCACTTTGTATCTATGTTTTGACACACAACAATTGTTGCCATCTTGGCCTTAGACCAGGACAAACAAGGATTAACAGAATTATGGGATGTTGTGAGTAAAATTTTAGGGAAAAAATAATTTAATCCATTTTGGAGTTAGGCTGTAACATAAAATGAGGAAAAAGTGAAGCTCTGTGAATAATTTCCAGATGCACTGTATATCATCTGAATTGGTGGGGTCTAAATTTTAGACTTTTGGACTACAGTTAGACATGTCTAACGTGCTTCCTCTGTCCCCCACAGCATGTCACTAGTTTTAGTCTTTGAGTACTAAACCTTAGTCTCAGTCTATCTCAGCACTGCTTCTTAAAACTGGGCCCTGCTATCAAATGAGTGTCCTGGGATCAGTTGTGCACAATGTCAAAACACCCACATATCACCTGGCTGCAACGGACAGATGGTTACTTTCGGAAGGTGGGGATGGAGCATCTCTCTGCCTGAGTGGATGTAATATTTGCACTCAGCTTTTCAGATGTTTGAAGTCTTTTTTTTAAAATACAGGTCATGTTTTGCAAATAGACTGAGATTTTAAGAATAAAGAAGCTTATGAAAAGTTATAATTTGGCAGATGTGGCATTGCCACATTCTCCATCTCACCCTCTCACTGCGAATGGATCCTGTGACTTCATCATCATTCAGGTGTCGTTTAAACTTGGGAGGCATGCTGTCTTCGGGCTGTTCTTCCCGATCTGGTTCCCGCTGTAGGACAGGAGACAAGAGGCATCAGTCTGGGAAAACTTATTAACAATCACAGCCCTCAGCATAACCGCACTAAATCATAATGACTCTGTGTTATGACTGGCTTCCTGTTGAATGAAAGTACTCCTAATGTTTGCAGGTGTGTGAGAGTTATGCGACTTGCAGACGTAATGACAAAGCCAGGTCCAGTCCGGGAACAGAACAGAACAAACAGCGTACAAAAATGTAAGAATGGAGAGAGTCTAAACCAAACTCACAGCAGGAAAACTGACTACTCAGTAATGGTTACACAACTGAGACTGTTCATGGTCAAGCCATATCAGAATGGCCACCAGGCTCAAACTTCCTATAAGGCAGCACATCTTATTTTTATTAAGCCATATTAATTTACAACATTTTCTGCTGTAAGCAGTCTTACACGCAATGAAAGGAAATGTCATTTTGGTCTCTGTGCCTTGGGGCCAAAATTTACACGGACTCAAAGTAGAAAACATGCTGATCTTCCAACTATAAACCCCTCAGGACTGTATTTATGTGTTATGTGTTTAGGCCAAACAAACCTAAGGGGATGATAAAAACAGCCTCACTCATACATACAGCATCTCTGTCCAAACAACAATGAAGCATCTACCATTGAATCCAGCTCAGTCTAAAACTCTGGCTCTCTGTGTCCTTTTTCTGGCACTGCAGTCGGAAAAAAGGCCTTTCAGCGGCCAGGAGAGGACAGAAAATTTCCAGTCAATGGAAGAGAAGAGAACAGGGCTCAATCTGTAGCGATTATAGGATGAAGAGAAGGATAAAGACAGGAAAAGACAAACCAAGCACATGAGCGTGCAGTAAAGTAGACTTTACATAGGTAATTCTGGGGTTTAAAGAAAGGGCTATTAAAAACTGCAATCCATCCATAACAAAAACCTTTTCTTGCATGGACTCTGACAACTGATTTAGGGTCATTTTTTGGTGCTAAATCCGAGCTCAGATTTCCTCTATCGCATCACTTTCTTTCTTTTTTTGCAGTCTGCATATTCCATATTGATGGATTACGCAAAAGTTGCTCATTCACATACAAATTTGACACTCCTAATCCTGCACAAAAGCAGCTTCAAAAGCATAGTTTTTAAACCAGGCTCCTGAAATGTGAACAAGAGCCATAATATTGTTTATGGTGCTGAAGAGATGTGTGAGACTGCAACTTTTGCTTCAATGCTTGATACGAGAAATGTGTTTCATTTCTCAAAAATGTGATGTGAATGGGAAAAACTAATACCAGATTTGGATTCAGCACCCCCAAATTACACAAAATCCATTGAAAAACTCCATGCAAGAAAAATCATGTTGACCAGTGTAATGGTTCAGTTACATGCTGGATTCACATTACCAGCTGAAATGACTTCAATCTTATTTATCTACATTGAACAGATCTTTGCTTTAAAGGCGCAATAAATGATTTTTCTGTCGCTAGATGTCGAACTCTTGCTGCACTCAGGGATAGATGCTAACATTTTTAAGCAGTGACCCCACAGGTCACCAAAGCCTTAAATTTGGTACAGAGTACATCTTCTAGTGGCCCAAATGTAAGCCTTTTTAAAAACTACTCAGAAAACACAATTTCCCATATGTTCTTCCTTTCTTAAACTAATGGTAATTTAAGTTATTTGTATTTTGGGGTATTGTTACAGCCAAGCACTGTAAGTGCTGTCCAATTCTCCCATTACTTGTGATGTGGAGTTTCATGACAGCATCAATAAGCCAAATACCCAAAACACACTGTAAATGCTGACAGCAATGTAAATATGGAAGATTCTGAGCACTGTAAAGTCAACTTTTTTAGAGAACTTTACAAAAAAATGGAGCTACAAAATAGGTGGGAAGCAGAAGAAAAAAAACTTGTGGCCCTAACATGCACTCACAGTACAAAATGCCCATGTAGTACTAACTAAAGAAGACAAATGGGAGGCCTTGAGGAAAGTCTTTACTGATGTTTGTTAACAATTCCCAATTGGTTACAATTGTCAGATAGTTGGGAAAATGAGACATCAGCAACAAGCAAATGGCTCACCTGCAGGTATGTAGATATGAACGTGTATCTCATATGGAAAGATGAGCAAAACTGGCATGGCCATGAAACTCACCTGTCCTTACCTAGGTTTTTTTTTTATAGAGTCTATATTCTGCATGTTATATACCTTGTGTGTGTGTGTGTATATATATATATATATATATATATATATATATATATATATATAAACACACACACAGTGCATTCAGAAAATATTCACAGCGCTCCACTTTTATTCGCCTTATTCCAAAATGTATGAAATTATTTTTTCCCCCTCAAAAGTCTATTCACAACACCCCACAGTGACATTATTTTATTTTGTTGGGGGGGAGGGGGTTGCAAATTTATTAAAAATAAAAAACTAAGGCATTAAATGTACCTAAGTATCACACTGTTTGCTCAATACTGATGCCACAAACTTGGTGCACCTATCTTTGGGCAATTTTGCCAGGCGTCATGTTTAGAAGAAACCAGGCACCATCACTAGAGTGAAGCATGGTGGTGGCAGCATCACGCTGTGGGGATGTTTTTCAGCAACAGGAACTGAGAGACTAATTAGGATTGAGGGAAAAATGAATGCAGCAATGTACAGAGACATCCTGGATGGATACCTGCTCCAGAGCACTCTTGACCTCAGACTGGAGTGATGGTTCATCTTTCAGCAGGACAATCAAATCAATTTTATTTATATAGCGCCAAATCACAACAGTCGCCCCAAGGCGCTTTATATTGTAAGGCAAAAGCCATACAATAATTACAGAAAAACCCCAACGGTCAAAATGACCCCCTATAAGCAAGCACTTGGCGACAGTGGGAAGGAAAACTCCCTTTTAACAGGAAGAAACCTCCAGCAGAACCAGGCTCAGGGAGGGGCAGTCTTCTGCTGGGACTGGTTGGGGCTGGGGGAGAGAATCAGGAAAAAGACATGCTGTGGAAGACAGCAGCGATCAATCACCAATGATTAAAATCAGAGTGGTGCATACAGAGCAAAAAGAGGTGAATAAAAAGAAACACTGGGTGCATCATGGGAAACCCCCCAGCAGTCTAAGTCTAGAGCAGCATAACTAAGGGATGGTTCAGGGTCACCTGATCCAGCCCTAACTATAAGCTTTTTCCAAAAAGGAAAGTTTTAAGCTTAATCTTAAAAGTAGAGAGGGTGTCTGTCTCCCTAATCCAAATTAGGAGCTGGTTCCACAGGAGAGGTGCCTGAAAGCTGAAGGCTCTGCCTCCCATTCTACGCTTACAAACCCTAGGAACTACAAGTAATCCTGCAGTCTGAGAGCGAAGCGCTCTATTGGGGTGATATGGTACTATGAGGTCCCTAAGATAAGATGGGACCTGATTATTCAAAACCTTATAAGTAAGAAGAAGAATTTTAATGACAATGACCCTAAGCACACAGCTAAGATATCAAAGGAGTGACTTCAGGACAACTCTGTGAATGTCCTTGAGAGGCCCAGCCAGAGCCCAGACCTGAATCTGATTGAACATGTCTGGAGAGCTCTGAAAATGGCTGTGCACCAATGCTCCACATCCATCCTGATGGAGTTTGAGAGGTACTGCAAAGAGGAAAAACGGCCCAAACATAGGTGCACCAACCTTGTGACATCATATTCAGGAAGACTCTAGGCTGTAATTGCTGCTAAAGGTGCATCAACATGGTATTGAGCAAAGGGTGTGAATACTTATGCACGTATGATTCCTTAGTTTTTTTTATTATTAATAAATTTGCAATAAATAAATAAAACACCACTTTCATGTTTTCATTATGTGGTGTTGCTTATGATTTTTTTTTTTTTTGGGGGGGGGGGGGGGGGGGGTGGGGGGTGGATGAATTTACTCCAAGGCTGTAACATAAAATGTGGAAAAAGTGAAGCACCTTGAATACCTTCCAGATGCACTGTACGAGTATACATCTGATCTACATCTACTCAAACTTTCTGGACAGAACAAAAGGGTGAATGTGGCATGAAATTCAGATTTAGACCACTTCAGCTGGTCATGTAAACACAGCTATATTTAGGGTATATCAAAGAAAAGACTTTGATGCCGGAGTTGTACAAAAGCACTGAGGAAGTGGGAACCTTGAATAACAAAGACAGTGATATTTCATAGCTGTTATTCAGTTTAATGACCAAAACAAGTTCACGAAGTGCAGCTTTAAATAACCATAAAATAATTAAATATATTTAGTTAAACAACTGAGCAGAACGCAAGAGTGTGTTCAACAATTTAATCTAATTTTCAACAGAATTAGCTCATACATTGGTTTTCGGAACAAGAATGACACAGACGTTTCCTGTGGCGTAGCAATTATTCTTTTTTTTAAGTTTAATAACATAAAACATAATGAATGGGGTGTTTTTAAAGTTTTTCATCAACACCGTTGCCATATTAATATCCATTTTAATTTAGATTAAAAATGACCCAAAGCTAAATTTAGCTTGTAATTCAGACACATTTATTTACTGATCTCAAGCTCATGCTAAGCTAAATACTAACCTGCTATTTTCCACAAGTTCAGGCCATCGACGCTTACGAAAATTAAAACATCATCCGCGTTTTCAAGCTTTCATTTACCTGAAATATTTATGTTTTTTCCAGTGCTATAGGAGCTAACATGACTACCCGCTATGCTAACGTCTGAATCTATCAGCTGACAGGAAGCGAACAAGCTAACAGCTGGAGCCGGAAAATGTTTTTTATTATTATTAAATTCCCCCCTTGTAGAGCTAAAAAGTTCGGCAGAGAAGGAAATCAAGCTTTAAACTTGAATCAAGATGCGGCTAACGAGAGCAGCCAAAGAAAAAACAATTATTGTTTTTTATTATTATTATTGTTATTATTATTATTAAAGTCATATTCATTGTAGGGATTTTTTTTTATGGCGCTTATTGTAATTTAAATTATGTATTACTGTTGTTGTTAGTAGCACCAGCAGTTGTAGTGATATTCAATGTAGGAAATGTTTTATTTTTATGATGTTTAATTTTTTAATTTATTGACAAGATTTATATTTATTGTAATCTACATTATTTATTATTGTTGTTTTTATCATTATTGAAAATCTTAAGGAGTCAAGCAGTTGCGAGGTGTTTGGTGATGATACCAATACCTCTGCAGGAGAACGAAGTTTTTAGAGTTTTGGTAAGACCTGTCTTGCTCTATGGTTGTAAAATTTGGACAATAACTAGACCAATAACCAATTAGGGCTCTTCCAGGGATACTTGGGTACCACTGGAATGACTTTGTGTCAAATGAATGGTTACATGGAGAGACTGAGGTGAAGAGTATTGCTAGGGATGGGAATCAAGAACCATTTCCAGTTGACACTTTGTTTCAAATTTTTCACTCCACCAGCATTGTAAGCATCATCCAGCCACCCATTTCCTGAATGCACTTTTTCTAGTCATAGAGGAACTACAACCTATCCCAGTGGTCATTGGGTGAGAGGCATGGTGGCCAATCTATCGCAGGACCGACACATACAGGCAGATGTACAAATTCACACTCTCACTCATAGTCAATTTAGAGTCACCAATTCAACTAACCTGCATGTCTTTGGAAGGAACCCACAAAAAAATGGGGAGAACATGCAAACTCTGGAAGTGAAGCCAGAACCATCTCGCCGTGATGCAAAAGCGCTAACCACAGTGCTGCCCTTGTGTGCCTCAGACATTACCAATTCCTCTTATCAGCACTGGACCAGCATATACTACTCTGACATTCTTGCACTGCAAAAACATAACATCATGCATGTGTGATGATGTCACGCCTGGCATCATTACATCAAAATCTGTCTAGCAATAAGGGAAAATGCTGCAATGAAGTTGACAGCCTATGTAGGCCTGCATTTCTTTTTCATACAGGAGAGTGATCAGGAACAGATACAAGAATCAATCCTCAAATACACCTTGCAGTGCAGTAGGACCCAGATCAGAATCGGCCCAATATGCAGAATTGATAATAGCATCAATATCAATAAAATGATCAATTCCCATCTCTAACCCATAAGCAGCACTTGCATTGTGACGGAAGGTCAACATTTTGGTCAAGTGGATCATGCCTCTGGGCATGATCCAGCACCCTGGTGCTTCAGTGTTGAAGAACTGGAAAAGGCCAGGGGGACAACCACATTCCACGTGGCTATAACAGATACTGTACATTGGTGTTTTCAAGATATGGGGATGGACCAGTTTTCTGCATGAACAGTTGTCATCTGGGATCCAAGTTGGTTCTTTGGCAGATACGTCAATGCACAGAACCCCATGCTCCCCAACCTAAACTTACAGTGGGGGAAATAAGTATTTGATCCACTGTCAATTTTGCAGGTTTTTCCATCTACAAAGAATGGAGAGGTCTGTATTTTTTATCGGAGGTACAATTCAACTGTGAGAGACAGAATCTACAACCCCAATTCCAATGAAGTTGGGACATTGTGTAAAATGTAAATAATAACAGAATACAATGATTTGCAAATTCTCTTCAACCTATATTCAATTGAATACACCACAAAGACAAAATATTTCATGTTTAGACTGATAAACTTTGCTGTTTTTGTGCAAATATTTGCTCATTTTGAAATGGATGACTGCAACACGTTTCAAACACTCATCTGTGATGGCACCAATAATTCTGAAAGGTACATCCAGGTTTTGGAGCAACACATGCTGCCACCCAAGCAAAGTCTTTTTCAGAGATGTCCCTGCTTATTTCAGCAAGACAATGTCAAGCCACATTCTATATGTGTTACAACAGTGTGGCTTCATAGTAAAAGAGTGCGAGTACTAGACTGGCCTGCCTGCAGTCCAGACCTGTCGCCCACTGAAAATGTGTGGCATATTATGAAGCGAAAAATACGACAACGGAGATCCCGGACTGTTCAACAACTGGAGTCGTACATCAAGCAACAATGGGAAAAAAAATCCACCTACAAAGCTTCAACAATTAGTGTCCTCAGTTCCCAAACTCTTATTGAGTGTTGTTAGAAGGAAAGGTGATGTAACACAGTGGTAAACACACCACTGTACCAGCTTTTTTGAAACATGTTGCAGGCATCCATTTCAAAATGAGCAAATATTTGAACAAAAACAATAAAGTTTATCAGTTTGAACATTAAATATCTTGTCTTTGTGGTGTATTCAAATGAATATAGGTTGAAGAGTATTTGCAAATCATTGTATTCTGTTTTTATTTACATTTTACACAACGTCCCAACTTCATTGGAATTGGGGTTGTCAAAAAAAAATCCAGAAAATCACATTGTATGATTTTTAAATAATTAATTTGCATTTTATTGCATGAAGTAAATATCTGATCTCCTAGAAAAACAGAACTTAACAATTGGTACAGAAACATTTGTCTGCCATGACAGAGGTCAGATGTTTTCTGTAGTTCTTCATCAAGTTTTCACACACTACAACAGGGATTTTGGTTCACTCCTCCATACAGAGCTTCTCCAGATCTTTCAGGTTTGGAGTTTCAGCTCCCTCCAAAGATTTTCTATTGAGTTCAGGTCTAAAGACTGGCCAGGCCACTCCAGGACCTTGAAATGCTTCTTACGGAGCCCCTCCTTAGTTGCCTTGGCTGTGTGTTTGGGGTCATTGTCATGCTGGAAGACCCGGCCATGATCCATCTTCAATGCTCTTACTGAGGGAAGGAGGCTGTTTGCCAAAATCTCGCAATACATGACCCCATCCATTCTCCCTTCAATACGGTGCAGTCGTCCTGTCCCCTTTGCAGAAGAGCACCCCCAGAGTATGATGTTTCCACCCCAATGCTTCACAGTTGGGACGATTTTCTTGGGGTTGTTCTCATCCTCCAAACACGGCAAGTGGAGTTGATACCAAAAAGCTCTATTTTGGTCTTATCTGACCACATGACCTTCTCCCATGCCTCCTTTGGATCATCCAGATGGTCACTGATGAACTTCAAATGGTCCTGGACATGTGCTGGCTTGAGCAGGGGGACCTTGCTGCCCTGCAGGATTTTAAACCATGACAGCATCATGTGTTACTAATGTAATCTTTGTGACTGTGGTCCCAACTCTCTTCAGGTCATTGACCAGGTCCTCCTGTGTAGTTCTGAGCTTTCTCAGAATCATCCTTACCTCACAAAGTGAGATCTTATATCGAATCCCAGACCAAAGGAGATTGACAGTCATCTTGTGTTTCTTCCACTTTCTAATAAATAATCACAATCAGTTTTTTGTCTTCTCAACCTTGCCTGTTGTCCTGTAGTCCATCATAGCCTTGTGCAGGTCTACAGTTTTGTCCTTGATGTCCTTAGACAGCTCTTTGGTCTTGGCTATGGTGGACAGATTGGAGTGTGATTGATTGAGTGTGTGAACAGGTGTCTTTTATACAGGTAAGTTCAAACAGGTGTAATTAATACAGGTAAAGAGTGCAGAATAAGAGGGCTTCTTAAAGAAAAATTAACAGGTCTGTGTGAGCCAGAATTCTTGCTGGTTGGTAGGTGATCAAATACTTTTTTCATGCAATAAAATGCAAAATAATTATTTAAAAAAATCATACAATGTGTTTTTCTGGATTTTTTTTTTTTTTAGATTCTGTTTCTCACAGTTGAAGTGTACCTACGAAAATTACAGACCTCTCCATTCTTTGTAGGTGGGAAAATCTATAAAATTGACAGTGGCTCAAATACTTATTTCCCCCCACTGTACCTGGAATATGTCATTAATTATAATTAAATTTGATTTAATGTATGTTTCATGAAGCCAGAATGTTAATCTATGTTTTCATCTTGTTTTCATAAATATCATTATGCTTTCTGAAATGTTGTTTTCATAAAAGTTGTTGCATTTTAATAAATACTGCTTTGATAAATGTCATTTTCTGAAATGCTGTTGTCTTTTTTTTTAATGTTTTCATAAAAGTTGTTTGCATAAATGTATTTTCTGAAATGTGCTTTCATATGTAAAAGTTGATTTCTGAAATGTTTTTGTTTTTATAAATGTCATTGTCCATTAATTTCTATACCCACTTACTCCAATTAAGGGTCATGGGGTGGGGGTGGGGGTGACTGGAGCCTATCCCAGCAGTCATGGTGCATGAGGCAGGGTACACCCTGGACAGCATGCCAGTCTGTCGCAGGGCCACATACAGACATTCAAACACGTTCACACCCGCACACACACCTACGGACAATTTTTTGGATGTGGGAGGAAGCTGGAGCACCCGGAGTGAACCCATGCAAACAGGTGGAGAACATGCAAACTCCACATAGAAAGGCCACAGGTGGGAATCGATAGTATGACCTTCTTGCTATGAGGCAACAGTGCTAACCACTAAGCCATCATGCTGCCCTAAATGTCACAGTGTTTTCAAAAACTGTGTTTTCATGGGTTTTCATATGCATTTACCTTCAACCTTGCTGGTGTAACCGTGCTGAATTTGGCCATGTATGAGTCCAGCTCGGTCCAAATATATGTAACCCAGTCCTGTTCATTTTCTCTTCTTCATATAGTTTAACTCTGCGTTGTGTTTGTATAATAACCAGGCAATGGAATGAAGTAATTGCTATTTAATCTGTGTGGAACAGAATACAGTGGGTCCAAAAAGTATTTAGTCAGTCCCTGATTGTGCAGGTTCTCCTACTTAGAAAGATGAGAGAGGTCTGTAATTTTCATCACACTTCAACTATGAGAGACAAAATAAGAAAAAAAAAATCCAGGAAATCACATTGTAGGATTTTTAAAGAATTTATTTGTAAATTATGGTGGAAAATAAGTATTTGGTCACCCACAAATAAGCAAGATTTCTGGCTCTCACAGACCTGTAACTTCTTTTAAGATGCGCTTCTGTTCTCCACTCGTTACCTGCATTAATGGCACGTGTTTGAACTCGTTATCTGTATAAAAGACACCTATCCACAGCCTCAAACAGTCAGACTCCAAACTCAACCATGGCCAAGACCAAAGAGCTGTTGAAGGACACCAGGAAGAAAATTAGACCTGCACCAGGCTGGGAAGAGTGAATCTACAATAGTCAAGCAGGTTGGTGTGAATAAATCAACTGTGGGAGCAATTGTAAGAAAACGGAAGACATACAAGACCATTATAATCTCCCTCGATCTGGGGCTCCACGCGAGATCTCATCCCGTGGGGTTAAAATGATCATGAGAACAAAGAGCAAAAATCCCAGAACTACACGGAGGGACCTGATGAATGACCTGCAGAGAGCTGGGACCAAAGTGACAAAGGCTACACACTAAGCAGAGAGGGACTCAAATTCTGCAGTGCCAGGCGTGTCCCCCTGCTTAAGCCAGTACATGTCCAGGCCCATCTGAAGTTTGCCAGAGAACATATGGATGATCCAGAATAGGATTGGGAGAATATCATGTGGTCAGATGAAACCAAAATAGAACTTTTTAGTAAAAACTCAACTTGTCATGTTTGGAGGAAGACGAATGCTGAGTTGCATCCCAAGAACACCATATCTACTGTGAAGCATGGGGGTGGAAACATCATGCTTTGGGGCTGTTTTTCTGCAAAGGGGACAAGACGACTGATCCGTGTTAAGGGAAGAATTAACGGGGCCATGCATCATGAGATTTTTAAACCAAAACCTCCTTCCATCAGTGAGAGCATTGAAGATGCAACGTGGCTGGGTCTTCCAGCATGACAATGATCCTAAACACACCGCTCCGGCAATGAAGGAGTGGCTCCGTAAAAAGCATTTCAAGGTCCTGGAGTGGCCAAGCCAGTTTCCAGACCTCAACACCATAGAAAATTTGTTGAGGGAGTTGAAAGTCCGTGTTGCCCAGCAACAGCCCCAAAACATCACTGCTCTAGAGGAGATCTGCATGGAGGAATGGGCCAAAATACCAGCTATTGTGTGTGCAAACCTGGTGAAGACTTAAAGGAAACGTTTGACCTCTGTCATTGCCAACAAAGGATATGTTACAAAGTATTGAGTTGAATTTTTGTTATTGACCAAATACTTATTTTCCACCATAATTTACAAATAAATTCTTTAAAAATCCTACAATGTGATTTCCTGGATTTTTTTTTCTTTTCTTATTCTTATTTTGTCTCTCACAGTTGAAGTGTACCTATGTTGAAAATTACAGACCGCTCTCATCTTTCTAAGTAAGAGAACTTTTACAATCAGGGGCTGACTAAATACTTTTTGGCCCCACTGTATGTACTGGTCACAATTAATGGACTCATCACAGCAGGTACTCCACCTCATGCCACTCTTCCATAAAATGGTAATGTGGTCCCTATATCCACTGCACAACCACGAAGGTAGGGCACTCTTTCACTCATAATTCATAGACCCAAATGAAAAGTAATGACAAGTGGAGTCAAATACTACATTAACCCTACTACACTGAGTGATCCATATATACAGTACATATATATAGATAGATAGATAGATAGATAGATAGATAGATAGATAGATAGATAGATAGATAGATAGATAGATAGATAGATAGATAGATAGATAGATAGATAGATAGATAGATAGATAGATAGATAGATAGATAGATAGATAGATAGATAGATAGATAGATAGATAGATAGATAGATAGATAGATAAAGTTCCTTCGGCTGCTCCCTTGTTTGCACTCGGGGTCGCCACAGCAAATACAAGCTGGATCTGCATGTTGAACTGGCAAAAGTTTTACGCCGGATGCCCTTCCTGACGCAACTCCACATTACATGGAGAAATGTGGCAGGGGTGGGATTTGAACTGGGAACCTTCTGCACTGAAATCAAGTGCATTAACCACTATATATATATATATCCACACACACAGACACACACACACAATCCACAGCCAAGAAACTGACCAACTTCTGCCCTGAAGCATTTCATTGGCCCATTCCTGTACTCTGCACAATGACATTAAAGTTTAATCTTATCTAATATACAGGGTGAACACAAAAACACTCCTTGGTTTCAAATATTTATAATATCAAAAGTCATATCAATAATATTACAATTGTGGTATCTACAGTTGCAGAAACTCATCAAGTTGTTTTTTTCTGTTTTGCAGATTCTTCTTCTTCAAAATTGTTAAATTATTCATGTGAGTTTTGATATTACAAATATTTGAAACCAAGGAGTGTTTTTGTGTTCACCCTGTATGTTACATTCAGTTTGACATTGAGTTTAGATAATATATAATAATGACCTGTAGATGGCAGCAGCTCGTCTACCACGCGTTCGAATGTAGCTCAGTCGTCAGTAGAAGAAGACGAACTTGGAGCAAAGGAGCAGAAGTGGTTCTGGGGGCTGATTTCAGTAAGTTGGTAAGCTGTAAGTTTGTATTTATAACTGAAAAGTTTGAGTTTGTAATATTTAGTATCGGAATGTGCTTAGGTGTATGCAGTGTAATCAATAACAGGCTCCGTACTCGCAGCTGCGCAGTGGTTCGTCGGAGATGCAGAGCAACAGTGCTGCTAAGGTGGGAGGAGCAGGAGGCGGAGCAGAGCAGCAGCGGCGGCGGCCTCTGTTTGGAGGAGCGCTGTCGGCTCTGCTCCCCCACAGTGCCACGGACGTCAGTGAGCTGAGGGAGATCCCGGATAACCAGGAGGTGTTTGCCCACGCACACTCCGACCAGAGTCTGATCGTGGAGATGTTGGAGTTCCAGGCTCAGGTCGAGGACCAGAATGCTGCCGGGTATCACTTTGAGGACATTGCACAAAGTAACAAAGCCATACAACCTGGTGCCTTTGAAGTGACAAGTGTTGTGCCCCTGCCCAAATCTGAGCTTTCCCTGTCAGAGTGCAGCTCCGCCTGGATGCTCACTGGGAAGCAGCTTGTGTCCAAATTCGATGAAGCAGCCAGGAACACAGTGATCCTGCACCTGGGTCTGTTCCGCCTGCCGCAGTTCTCCACAGATGTCCTGATCACCTTCAACGATCCTATGAACATCAGTCCTGACAGCAGCAGTGCTGGGACACAGTCGACAGACCCGTGGACACTGCAGGACTTCCATCGCGTGTTATGCTCTCTGACTCTTCACAACCCGGGGTTGTTTGGTTAGAACATGTACAACCAGTTCACTGTAGGTGTCCAAGTCACTTGATGAGCAGCCTGGTACTTCCAGCTTCCTGTACGTTTTGAGTTCCACTTAAAAAGTTTACAGAGTATTAATGAGTGCATCTTTCATGCTTCGCTGGCAACTAAAAATGAGCTGAAGATCAAGTAATTCATAATGAGAACAAAACCTCTGTGACCATAAGAATTGTTGAGAAATAATATATTAATACAGTGCATTCACAGCGCTTTACCTTTTCCACATTTTTGTTATGTTACAGCCTCATTCCAAAATGGATGAAATTCATTTTCTCAAAATTCTATGTACAATACCCCATAATGACAATGTGAAAGTGTTTTTTGTTTTTTTTTACATTTTTTCAAATTTATTAAAAGTAATAAAGTATTCACAGCATTTGCCATGAAGCTAAAAATTGAGCTTGAGATGTTTCTACAGCTTAAATGGAGTCCACCTGGGGTAAATTCAGTTGATTGGACATGATTTGGAAAGGCATACACCTGTCGACATATAAAGTCCCACAGTTGACAGTTCATGTCAGAGCACAAACCGAACATGAAGTCAAAGGAATTGTCTGTAGACCTCTGAGACAGGATTGTCTTGAGGCACAAATCTGGGGAAGGGTACAGAAACATTTCTGCTGCTTTGAAGGTCCCAATGAGCACAGTGGCCTCCACCAAACATAAATCCACTATGACTCTTCCCATAACTGGCTGTCTGTCTAAACTGAGTGATCGGGGGAGAAGGGCCTTAGTCAGTTAGGTGACCAATAACCCAATGGTCACTCTGTCAGAGCTCCAGCATTCACAGCAAACGTTGTGAATACGTTCCGCGTGCACTGTAAATGTTTCAAGTGTTTTTATTTTTATATAATTACCCCATACAGGAAAAAAAACCCTCAAAATATTACACTATTTCATTTCAAGTTTGAATAATTTATTTTTTTGCAACATGAATATCACTAACACTCACTCTGGTTCAGTACACACAACCACAGTGGGGGTGACTACTGACTTGACAGTTGTCCAGAAGACACCGATACTGTCAATAAGGAATAAAACAGAAAATGCAGCAATCCTTGCATTTACTTTGACTCCTGTGTTGTTGCAGACATTATGAACCCTAACCCAGGATATTTTATGTCTTGTGTGGTCGGCTTCATTTCATTTGTTCATATACATGAATGACTGATTAGTTCTTATATGTAGAAGAAATGGCTGCCTTTCCAACATTTTGGGGAATTTTTTGCCCTAAGTGCAAGAATGGATGTATACTCAATGAAATGAAGCTGAATGCAGAAAAGATGGAAGATCTTGGGTTCACACTGTCTTGAATAAAATACAAAGCAAAGCAAATGTAAAGATCAGTGTTTTTTTATTGGGGTTGTAGTACATTGGGATTATAATTTTAAATGGCAGTTGATCTGTCAAATATATTTATGATTTGTAGGTAAAATGTCATGGGAGAAAATGCCATTTTAACCACGTCTTGAAATTATTTTTCTAATTGTTCAGACCCTAAAGAAATTTGACTTACAATGACCAAAAAAGTATTTATTGCCTTTGTTCTTGAGTTAACACAAGTTGATCAGTTCTTTGCTTCACGTCAAGTTGTTTAAAAAAATAAAAGCTCTGCTAGCCTTTTTTTTTTTGGTGACGGTAAATGAATGTCACTCTCTCCTTGCGTTTTCTGTTGTTTTAATCTCCATATTTTAATAATGTAGTTATGAAAGTATGTTGGCAAAGGTTGGAGTATGAGTCAGAAGATGAAACCACATATGCCATCAGTTAAAATGACTGTAATAGTCAAAGATCGCTCAGTGTTTTCAGTGAGAAATGGTGGAAGCTGAGAGGACGAGTCCCAGCAGGAATTTGTATTAGGTCACCCATTTCCATCATTAACTTTAGTAGCCTCATGGTAGAACAATTCATTAGTCTGATTCTTGAAGAATCTTGGAATTGCTTCATTCACCGGTGAGTTTTTCCTCAAATAGTATGTGGAAATATGTTTGGAAAGCGACCCGCATTAATCCATTCTTTGATGCTTAAACCAACTCTGGTATTTGCAGCACTCCAGTCATTTGTAATCGCGGCCATATGTGTACTGTTATGTCAAAAACACCGGTCTACTGTTAAATACTTTTTGTCACAGTGGGAAAATTCAGTTAAGTCTTCTTGCGTAACAAATAAGAGGAAGTCCAGTCTGCCTCAAAGCTGCGTCAAACCCTTCTCTGCTGCCATTGTGAAGCAATAAGATCTCATGAAGTCCAGCATGGTAATTCCTTTATTAACTGGAACAAAACTGCCTTGTTATTGGTTCTGTTTTTTTTTTTTTTATTAAAGTCTGAAACCATCCTGTCTTTCATAGCTGATAAGGGTCCAGGAACAGGCATTTGTCCCACATAGCAAGTCAGAAACCATTTTTAACAGCATCAACAACTCAAGCTTTTTTCCAAGCTGTGGAGTTATTAGTGGCTCCTCATTACAGTGACCACAAACTGTCTGGTTTGTAATATTGACAAGTGATTATCTTATTTTTGTTGGGAAATGTTAGATATTCAGCAAGCCCCACAGCAGCATCGAGGGAAACTGGAAAACCTTCACAATGTTTTGACCGTGAGTAACCTCAGGTCTGGTGCACATCTGTTTAAAAAAAAAAAAAAAATCCCTGTCAGACAGATTTTTTTTTTTTTTTTTAACAGATAGAGCTAAATATATTTTACAGTTCCTATATGCAACAATTCCCTCTTCGTAATGGATCCCCAAGCAAACAGTGAATGTAGAAAATGAAGTCATTCCTGAAGAAGATAAGAGCTTTGCAGTAACATCATGAGATGATTTGTTACCTGCACTCAGGACAGCCTGCATGTCAGGAGTCAAGCAGCAAACCCAGAAACGGGTCCAGAGCCAGGAAATACTTTTCTATATCTGTGAGGCGCAGTAGGAGGGTGGAGTTAATGTACTCATTCCACATTTGTTTGCAGGTATGTAAAGTTAAAATGTGGTTTACAGATGACTGAAACTGGAGAGAAGCTTCCTGGGTCATTTGTATTGATCCAAGTATCAAGTCTGCCTCAAAATGTTTCCATTTTATCTTCTTCACTTTTTCACCATTGAGGTATCTCATTTCTGTGGCACGTTTTACTTCCAAAATCACAAATGTCTGACTGAGGATGAACGTAACAATTCTGAGTGCAGCTGTCTGTCAGTTGATGTGAGCATCTGCCAGGATAATAACTGAACATATACAGTCTGAATGCATATTCCAGATTTTAAAATTACACATTTTATGTCACACTACCGAGAAATAAACCCAGGTACACACTCATGATCCCACTGAGCTGCCTGCAGAACTTTTTAGAATAATTTTGTTTCACTAATGAACAGATTTTTTTTTTATCAAACATTGACCCTGGTCTGAAATGGACATGGGGAGAACATGCAAACTCCACACAGAAAGGCCACAGGTGGGAATCAAACCCATGACGTTCTTGCTGTGAGGCAACAGTGCTAACCACTAATGCACTGTGCTGCCCCAAGAAAAAATATATTTTGTGATTACTAAACATTTAATGTTTCTTGAACCCAACTCAGCCACATGGGGTGTACAGGGAGTACATTCTGAGTGCTGGTCCCAAGCCCGCGTCAACAAGTAGGGTTGAGTCAGGAAGGGCATCCAGTGTAAAAAAAAAAAAAAAAAAAAAGCCACAAAAACACATCACACATTGAAATTCTACACTAGATCAGTCAAGGCCCAGGTTAAGAAGCGCCACCGGTGCTGTTGCCCAACAAGGTGCCAATGGAAACTGTGTTACTGCTGGTTGAAGAAGCAGACCATGGGAGAGGAGGATGGTTAGAAGGGTGGAAGTGAGAGTTGGTATGATGGAGAGGAGAAAGGGAGACACATTGTGTGTACAAGAAACCAAGTGAAAGGGAAACAAGGCCAGGAGAAGTCGATTCAAGTTCTTATGTCACGGTGTAGATGGGAGGAGAAATGGTGTTGGGTCATTTTAAAGGAAGAGTATTATAAGAGTGTGTTGAAGGTTAAGCGAGCATCTGACAAGGTGATGAGTGTGAAGCTGGGTAATGATGAACGTCATTCGTGCAGCAGAAAAAAGATTTCTGGAGTGCATTAGATGAGGTGGTGGAGTGTACCCAAGCATGAAAGAGTGGCGACTGGAGTGGATGGTGCAATGGGCATGCTAGTGAAGGGAGCAGAGGTGACGTAATGAGTAGATATGGTGTCAAGGAGAGGAATGCTGAAAAGCAGATGATAGTTGATTTTGTTTGAAAAAGAGCAGCACATCGGTGGACTACATTCTTTGTAGTAGATGCATCCTAAACGAAACTGGGAGACCGTAAAGTGGTGACAGGAGAGTATAGGTAAACAATATTGGATAGCAGTTTTTTGACTTGAGAGGTGAAAAAGAGGAAAAGAGGGAGAGCTCAACAAAGGATCAGATGATGGAAGGTGAAAGAGGAAAATGTGTGAAATTCAGGGAGGAGGTGAGACCATTTTGGACCACTGAAAAAGGACTACAGATACAGTGCATCTGGAAAGTATTCACAGTGGTTCACTTTTCATGTGTCATGCTTAGTTATCACATTATGGGGTAACATATGTCACATGTCATAGAATCCAATGGACATCGACGTTGTTTGACCTTTACTTTGCAGACCAAGCATTTAAAGTAAAAAACTATTCCATTTATTAACCCTATTAGTTCAACCAATACGTTGCATCACTTTTTACCAAAATTAGAGCAACTTTATTTTGACCCAGCTGTCCAAGCTGAAGCTTACCTTTATCAACATTGATGCTGTTTTTACCCCATAACATTTAGTCATAGATAGTCCAAACTATATCTTTTTGGAATCTTTATGATCAGACAAATAATGTGGTGTAGTTTTCAATATGATTGGAGCATTTTTTTTTTTTTTTTTGTCCCCTGTGCAATTCTTCAAATGACCCCTACCTTGCTGCCTAATAAAAATTCAAGTGGCTAGTCCATTTTTTTTTCAAAACAGTAATGTCTAAGGAGTATCTGTGCTGAATTTGGTGCTTGCATCACCATTTAAAGGATTCTTTCAGTTATCTGCTACACTGGAATCATTGTCGTGATTAGGATCTAAAGTGTTTGTGATCCCTGTCTCTCCAAAGGTGGACTTTGATCCAGAAAATGATCCATATTTAGTGGACAAAAATATGTACTTTCAGACAGGACGATACTGTAGAGTAAATCAGTAATTTGGGTTTAGGGATTAAAGAACACTGTGGGTCTTTGAAAGAGGTATGGACTCCACTCCACTAGTTTTTTTGTGGTCTTATCCTGGGAAAGTGTTCCTTGTGTGCGAGACCGTTCCATTCCATCTGGGAGGCATCAGTCACAGGTGTGCGCACAGTTCCTGCTCTGAGACCTTCCGCTCCGGGACAATTTATTACCCAAATCCGGTTATCAAGGTTGTGTTTGTACTGACCCCCCTCCTTTTTAGAACCCCACCCGGGCTCCAACAGTCTGAACATAATCCCCTCTATTCTTCTTGCCAGCAACAGAGCTGTCTGCTACTCTCATCAGGACCCTGGTGCTCCAATTTAAAAAAAAAAAGTGTTCTTGTCCGAGTGTCTTTGTCGGTGGTTGGAAGCAAAATCTCACAAACTTGTTTACTGAGTATCTGCCATGGAAAAATGAAACAAGCCTCCAATAAAAATTTACAGATCTCCCCCTAAACTTTATCTCAAAGACATATTATAAACATCCTCATATCCTGTCAGGTAGTCACAGGGAAATGTTTGCATGAGGTCTTTACAAGATATAAAAAGAAGGAATTGCTTCCAATTAACAAAAAGTTTACTAAATACAAAGGTACTAATGATACAGCACAGATTTCAATGCAGGATCTCAGAGCAGAAGCTGTGATCACAGATCTGAGATCAGTCATAACTTACTCAGCCCACAGTGAAAACATCCTGGTAATAAGTGTCACAGACACGGGGCAGCCCTGAGAGCTCACAGTTTGACACGTTTAGCTCCTAAAGCTCTCACATTGTCCGTGATTGCCTCATTCGTGCCGCTTTTTCTTGTTCTGTGGTGAATTACTGTTGGGCTGAGAGAAATGTTCAGACATGGCTGCTAGGGCCCGGTATCGGTGAGAGATCGAGTTCTTCACTTCTTTGGGCATCTCAGCGTAGCTACAAATGAGAGTGAAACAATTAAAAGACAGATTTTGAGATCACTACAAAAAGTGATGATCATTTTTGAATCCAGCTCTGATGTGTGAACCTCGAGGTCCCCCTGGTGACATGAGGGGAAACCTTCAACTCATTTATATAGCAGTAAATCACAACATAAATCATCCCAAGACACTTCACACTGGTAAGGTCTAACCTCACCAACCTGCCTGAGCACACTGGTAACAGTGGTAAGGAAAAACTCCCTCAGGTGTTTCTGAGGAAGAAACCGAGCAGACCAGACTGAGAGGGCTGACCAACTGCTTTGGCCATACTAACAATAACAAAGACCAAATTAGAGCACTGCGCTCACAGAGCGCAAACCTCCGCCAACACTAGTTTCCAATTCCACAAATTTTTACCTTGGAAAATATTTTTCAAGGTCAACATCCTGTTAGAAGTGGCTTTTAATAAGTTAAAATTTAATACAAAGTATAGATCAAAAGGGCTTTTCAATGTTACAAATATCCGTTAAATCCACAGAACAGATCAGATGTGGATAAAACAGTCTATTCATTGAAATTGACAATTTGCACCTCATTGTCACAAATGAGAGTGATTGAGGCACTTTTGACTGCGATATAATGCAAAATGTATACCAAATGGGCTTTTCAAAAGGTCGACAATCCAGATCAGATCCAGACCAAACTTTGTCAGGTGATAGTGAGTGCCAGTCTGCACCTCACTTTCAAATATGAAAGTGACTGGGGCATGTTTGATGAAGATATAATATAAAATATACATTAAATAGGGATTTCAGTGTTAAATTTAAATGGCCACAAAATCTGTAATTTGGATCAAATCCAGTGTCACCGACCGAATGGTTCCCCCTAAAAACTGGTTCGCCTGCCTTCAATGCGCATGCGTCATTTCTGAGCTCAGCAGAAGGATTCTCTTCACCCAAAGCGATCAAATGGATTAATGGGATTATTAATTATCAGATGAAAAAGTTTAACTTCTTAAATCATTCTAAAGTCAGTTTTAAGCAGAAATGAGGCGATAATCTGTGATGCTTTGAAATGACAGAGGCACCGTGAACGCATCAGCTAGTAGCTCATGTAGCTGCGGCGCTCTGATTGCTTCCTTCATCTTTTATTATGAAATAATGCTGAATTTATGTGGAAATGATTGTTGTACAAAAGCTTCAGATATCTGTTGTTGAGATAGATGATGACTGGAGTGCAGTTTGAAGCAGAAACAAGGTGATAATCGGTGAACCGCAGCTGATGATGCAAGTGCAGTGAAGGCACGGTGGACCAATTTTTTTTGGGGGGGGGGGGCGCGTTCAGTTGGCGACACCGGATCAAACTGTGTCAGTCGATAAAGGATGCCATCCTACATAACTCTCTCAAACACGAAAGAAATTTGATCTTTTTTGACAGGGCTGGAAATTTTTGAAAATTCATTAATTGTAAAAGACAGGGACTTTTCCAAGATTTTTCCTGACTTTGCCCTTTCACCTATGACCTTGAAAACTGAAACAAACAGTCAAACAAACAGGGGTAAAAACAAGTTCCATAAGAAATTGTCAAACATGCAAAACAATGACAGAATAAAGTCAAACTTCAGGAATGATCCTTACGTTTTGACAAATCCATCCGGTTGGAAGCAGGGGTCCCATCCAAAGTCTCGAGGGCCTCTGGGTTCCACAATCTGCCCCTAAAGAGACACACACACACATCACAACAAAATTGGTGCACGGTGGATAAATACAACCCCTGGCAATAATTATGGAATCACCGGCCTCGGAGGATGTTCATTCAGTTGTTTAATTTTGCAGAAAAAATGCAGATCACAGACATGACACAAAACTAAAGTAATTTCAAATGGCAACTTTCTGGCTTTAAGAAACACTATAAGAAATCAGGAAAAAAAAATTGTGGCAGTCAGTAACGGTTACTTTTTTAGACCAAGCAGAGGGAAACAAATATGGAATCACTCAATTCTGAGGAATAAATTATGGAATCACCCTGTAAATTTTCATCCCCAAAACTAACACCTGCATCAAATCAGATTTGCTCGTTAGTCTGCATCTAAAAAGGAGTGATCACACCTTGGAGAGCTGTTGCACCAAGTGGACTGACATGAATCATGGCTCCAACATGAGAGATGTCAATTGAAACAAAGGAGAGGATTATCAAAGTCTTAAAAGAGGGTAAATCATTACGCAGTGTTGCAAAAGATGTTGGTTGTTCACAGTCAGCTGTGTCTAAACTCTGGACCAAATACGAACAACATGGGAAGGCTGTTAAAGGCAAACATACTGGTAGACCAAGGAAGACATCAAAGCATCAAGACAGAAAACTTAAAGCAATATGTCTCAAAAATCGAAAATGCACAACAAAACAAATGAGGAACGAATGGGAGGAAACTGGAGTCAACGTCTGTGACCGAACTGTAAGAAACCGCCTAAAGGAAATGGGATTTACATACAGAAAAGCTAAACAAAAGCCATCATTAACGCCTGAACAGAAAAAAACAAGGTTACAATGGGCTAAGGAAAAGCAATCGTGGACTGTGGATGACTGGATGAAAGTCATATTCAGTGATGAATCTCGAATCTGCATTGGGCAAGGTGATGATGCTGGAACTTTTGTTTGGTGCCGTTCCAATGAGATTTATAAAGATGACTGCCTGAAGAGAACATGTAAATTTCCACAGTCATTGATGATATGGGGCTGCATGTCAGGTAAGGCACTGGGGAGATGGCTGTCATTACATCATCAATAAATGCACAAGTTTACGTTGATATTTTGGACACTTTTCTTATCCAATCAATTGAAAGGATGTTTGGGGATGATGAGATCATTTTTCAAAATTATAATGCATCTTGCCATAGAGCAAAACTGTGAAAACATTCCTTGCAAAAAGACACATAGGGTCAATGTCATGGCCTGCAAATAGTCCGGATCTTAATCCAATTGAAAATCTTTGGTGGAAGTTGAAGAAAATGGTCCATGACAAGGCTCCAACCTGCAAAGCTGATCTGGCAACAGCAATAAGAGAAAGTTGGAGCCAGATTAATGAAGAGTACTGTTTGTCACGCAATAAGTCCATGCCTCAGAGACTGCAAGCTGTTATAAAAGCCAGAGGTGGTGCAACAAAATACTAGTGATGTGTTGGAGCATTCTTTTGTTTTTCATGATTCCATAATTTTTTCCTCAGAATTGAGTGATTCCATATTTTTTTCCCTCTGCTTGGTCTAAAAAAGTAAGTGTTACTGACTGCCACATTTTTTTTTCCTGATTTCTTATAGTGTTTCTTAAAGCCAGAAAGTTGCCATTTGAAATGACTTTAGTTTTGTGTCATGTCTGTGATCTGCTTTTTTTCTACAAAATTAAACAACTGAATGAACATCCTCCGAGGCCGGTGATTCCATAATTTTTGCCAGGGGTTGTACATTTGCACACCCACTGTGTAAGAAGAGATTCTGACCTCTGTTATCCCTCTGAAGAGCTGCACATCTTCATCTTTACCAGCAGAGAACGCAAACGTGCAGAGAGCCCAGGCTGACTTATCTTCAAATCCAGCTAAGAGTTTATACAAGCCTACAGCACAACACATAAACATGACAACATGCTGGAAAAATCACATTATGTGCCACTAAATGCATGTGTTCACATGAACAAGATATTTTAAATGTGTTCCCGACCTTCTGGTTTGAGTTTATCCAGAAACCATTTTCTGCAAAACCAAAAAAAAAAGTTCATCAGGTGCACACAGCAATCTTCAATGTTGTGATTTTAACACCCAACTTCAATGCTGAACAAAACTGATGTTTAAATTAAACTTTAAATTACATCATCACTGTAGGCAAACAGAATAATTAAGCTGAAATTAGTGGTGTGCACTAGCGCAAAGTTTGGTATCAATCCAATACCAAGTAAATACACTGCCAGTGTCACTGATATCGATATGATGCTTCTTACTTATGAAAGCAGCTTATGTACTTTCATAGGGGAGAGCGGTGTGTCATCATTTATGAGGGAATACATCATCAATATGCTACATCTGAATACATTTTCAAAGACCACAAAATAATTTGGTGATTTTTGCTTTCTACTGTTAATTAGTCAATCATGTGCATGTTACATTTTACATTCAAAATTGTAAAGTACAATGACTCTTTCTACTAGTGCAGCAGGTAACTGAAACAATCCTTCAAACGGTGATACAAGCACCAAATTTGGCATAAATACTCCTTAGACATTACTGTTTTGAAAAAACCGACTGGCCACTTGAATTTTCAATAGGCAGCCAGGTAGGGGTCAATTAAAAAATTACACAGGGGTCAAAATTTAAAAATGGTCCAATCAAATTGAAAACTACACCACATTACTTGTCTGATAATAAAGATTCCAAAAAGGTATAGTTTGGACAATCTGTTACTGACTGTTATGGAGTTATGGGGTAAAAACAGCAAGAATGGTGGCAAAGGTCAGTTTCGACTTGTACAGGGGTCAAAAGTTAAAGTTGCTCCAATTTAGGTAAAAAGTGGTACAAATTATAGATTGAGCTAATAGGATCAATAAATGGAATAGTTTTGACAGTGCTGAATGCTTGGTCTCCAAAGTAAAGGTCAAACAATGTCGACGTCCATTGCATTCTATGACACGACATATGTTACCCCGTAACATGATAACTAAGCATGATACATGGTCAGAACTATTCCTTTTTAAAACCCCATTAACTCGATCAATAATGTGTACCAATTTTTACCAAAATTGGAGCAACTTTAACTTTTGACCTCTGTACAAACGGAAACTGACCTTTGTCACCATTCTTGCTGTTTTTACCCCATAACTCCATAACAGTCAGTGACAGATTGTCCAAACTATACCTTTTTGGAATCTTTATAATGAGGCAAATAATGTGGTATAGTTTTCAATATGATTGGAGCATCTTTTAATTTTGACCCCTGTGTATTCTTTAATTGACCTCTACCTGGCTGCTGAAAATTCAAGTAGCCAATCATTTTTTTCAAAAGGGGAATGTCTAAGCAGTATTTGTGCCAAATGTTACGCTTGTATCACCAGTTGCAGGATTCCGCTCTAAATATTCTCTCGTCTGCTACACTAATGCAGACACTAAAATTTCATTTTACTTTTTAAGGCTGAATGAAGCCAAGACGAGGTGAACAATATGAATCAATGAAGGCTGTGGTAGTAGTGGGCCTACTGGCAACTACTTTCACCCTGGGACATTACTTAAATATTACTTTGACCACTATATAAGCTACACTGTAAAAAAAAAAAAAAAAAAAAGAGAGACACTGGCTCAACTTTAAAAAGTTAAGGTGAAAATTTGCATTGATGTTTTTAAGTAATTCCAACGCAGCCATTGCTGAGTAAATACCAAGAAATCTTTGCAGTCAAACTCAAGTTTAGTAAAAGCATTTAGTTTCATACACTTGATTCACTTTGTATTCTACAAGGTGAATTAAGTTAAACCAACTCAATTAAAATGATTTAGCGAAACAGGTACTTAATTATTTCTGTGCATTGACAAACACAGCATGCGTGCGTGTGTGTGTGTGTGTGATCAACTGCTCCTCACCAACTCAGTCACAGTGTCACAAAGACTCCAAGTAAAATCTACCCGTTTTGTTTTGTAGTTGGTAACAAAAAAAATCCATCGGATTAACAGCAAACATTACTCAGAAAAAAAAGTCGCTGTTTAAAGGCTCACGTAGAAATCCTTCTAAAATACTTAATCTAACAACACTGTAATTAAACATACAATCCTACCTGAGTAGGCAAAGTTAAGGTCTTATACTAACATGTAAGGACCAGGTAGGCCTCCCAAAGCCCTGAAACACAGACAGGTGTCCTCTACTATGACTGGCCCATCAATCTAAAAAACAAAACAATTTAAAACAGATCATAATACTGTTTTGACCCAAAACCAAAAGCATATTTTGCAAACAGACTATGCCTGCAGTGTTTGTTTAGTTTGTGTACCTGTCGTGCTGCCTCCTTACATTTGTGTATGGAAATCTCATCTGGCTCCCCCTGGTATTCCGGCACTGTATGAGACAATAAATACATGCACAACAATTACAGGGCAGTCTTTATTCCACTTCTGTTTTCTCTTTCTTACTTACAGTCAATCTTTTTTGAAACTAGCTTGTAGGGAAACTTGTCTCCTAGGATCTGAATCACCTGTTGGAACAAAAATAGAGCATAAAATACAACTAAAAGGACAAGAAAAAAATCAAGAAAACTATTGAGCAGTGTTTCATAGTTGGTTGTTTGTGAATACTTCTCAGTTTGACTCAGAAGTTGATGAATTTCCTGGTGGAGTTAGCTGTAAAATAATATAACTACCAATGTTTGATCTAAACCAGAGTTGTGCAGGGGTGGAGCGTGTGAGTGTCTGCCAGCCCCTATAGAGCAGAATAATGGTCTTGCGGGGGAATTTAGTAGTTGATGTGATATTTTGGTTCATTTTAAAAGTGGTTTGAAAAAAAAAAGGAAAATGAAATGTTTGAAATGGTACCTCAAATATTTGATCAAATCTGTGTATGTATCGCTGTACCACTGTCAGGTCCCCAGGAAGCAAACACAGCAGGAGGTCACCAGTGGGGATCTGGATTTTTTTTTGTGTTACACCATGAACAGCAGATAGCTGAGTGGAAAAGGAGCTAGCCTTCCAATATGTGGACCTGGATTCAAGTCCCACTCATGATACCTGCCTGTATCCTTGGACAAGACAATTTCCATTGTCTCAGTCCACCCAGCTGTAAATGGTTACTGGCCTTGGCCGGGGAAGTAACCTTCACTGCCCTTCCGGGGTAGTCACGCTCCACGCAATGAATCCCGAGAGAAGCACTGGCACTAAAGGGCGTCAAGACCTATATAGGACTTACACCATGAATGCATCTGTGTTCAGATGTTAGTACATAATTTGTTGGCCCAAAATTCTCTGGGCTTTCATTTTACCAGATAAAAAACCACCACCTCTGAGGTTTAGTAATCTCAAAAAGGTTTATGATGAGTGCCATGTCAAGAGTTTTGGAGGTGGACCAGGGATCTTCTTCAAACACTTACATTTATGATCTGGTTAAGGATGTGTTGACAAGGGGTGTTGTGTGACTGAAAACATAAGCCAATGGTGAAACGTAAGCCTCAGTGTTATAAATGAGTAGTAAGACCAGAAATAACATACGGAATTGAGATATGGGCAGTAAAGGGAGTGCAGAAGTTCAGTGTAGCAGAGATGGCTGTATGGCGCTACAAAGCTATCCAAGATGAAAGTAGTTTGAGGTTTAACACGCTAAAAGAGATAATGACTGTCAGTAAAAGTACCTAAAGTTAGTGGTAATATGGGAGAAGGCAAAAGCGGTTAACACCATAGGTTAACGCATGGGGCACGTCTTTGGTGACATCAGTACTGGAGCCTTGTGATAGGTCACATGATGTGCAGAAAGAGTCACATGACATTCTACAAGAGATATAGATCTTATAAGAGATGACACTATTGCAATATTGAATTCAGAAAAACATGGAAATGGCAATATTTACTAAGCGTGACTTATTCATCCATTACCATGACGACTGGAATTACGGTTATTACGAGAAGCCCAAATCCATCACTCAATCATTATAGAGTTTTGTCAACATTCTGATAATTTCACTTAACTTCTTACTTAACTTAATGTGTAATACAAACCCACCTGGTGTTGTTTGAGCCTCAAACCATACACGGTCCACATCATCACAAGTGTGTCATGGCACCTTTCCCACTGTATTTTAACCAGTGTGGATCAAAATTCAATTTTAAATCATATTGTTGATGTATAACTATTTGAATCTCAAAATTATGGTGCCAAAGGAAGAGAAAATAATTGCCATGTTTTAAATGGGGGGTGGTTCCAGTACAATTTGTACTGATACAATTACAGGTCTGTCTGTTGTACTCAGACACACCATCATTTACTTTAGAAATGACCTGTTTTTAGTGCCAACAGTCTGATTATGGTTCCGTTTGCTGTTATATTCAAACAATTTACATTATCTTAGACTATATAGGGCCACAATAGAAACAAATGCTTTTCGCTTTTTTTTTGTGTTAGCCTGTATTTTAATATGTTTTTATTGTTATTCATTACTATGCAAATAAATTACATTTAAAAAATGAAAGCCGCATTTGAGCGTTCATAACTTTTTTCCACTAGATGGCAGTAACCTTGAATGAACTATAAAAGAAAGCTTTTAAAAAAAAAAGTAAATCTCATCTCGTAACGACTAATTTTATCGAAATAGTGCCTTTTTAAATGAGAGCTGTTAAAATATATTCATTTCTTTTGTTACCTCTTCGAGTTTCTTTGCGTTTCCAGTCACGAAAACCACGGATCTTCCACCAGAAACAGCCATGATGGGTGTTGTTACCCGGAGGATTAACGCGGGCGGACCGAATTCACTGTGAGTGACGTCCTTCCGATTTAACTACAGCCAATAAAATACTGGCATAAAAATCCTGAGCGAATCTTCAGAGGTTGTCCGATCAAAACTTTAGTGTGTTTAAAGATGGAAAATAAGACAAGGATAGATGAATGTTTATGAGTGCAGTGGTATGAACACTCCTAGTTGATGTTTTTCTCTATTTGTGTGTTGTTGTTTTTTTTTTGGTCTTATTTTCCCTCATTTTTACTTCTTTGTTCTGAAATAGCCTGGCAGTATAAGAAAAAAAAAGAGTGCAGTGGTAGCAATTTTTCATGCTGTGAAAGATGGAATGTTACATCCAACGGGACTAATGGAAGTAAAAAGAAGTTGGATCCTAAAGAAGTTTCTTTAGAAAGTATTTTGTATTTTAACAATACTTTAAAGACACTGGACTCATCGAGAGGATTTAGTACTGCTATAACGGACGGATACAGAAGATGGCAGCAATGCAACAATAAGGCACACTCTCACGCGTGCCACTTGCTTAATTTATGGCAAGCTATAAGTGGACTCTCTCGTTATGGCCGAACAACTGTCCAGTTTCTGGTGATTCTGTGTTAGTACGCGCCCGCGGCCAACGTGCTTGATGAATTCCTGGGCAAAAGTAGTTCCGAGATAATTGTAATATATTCGAGTAGATCTCATCTAAATCAATTCTAAAATTTACCAATAATAAAATTATAAAGATAACTGAAGTTTTAAGAGTGGCCATAATAAATATTTAAGAAACTTAAAGTTTATGAGCAACTTCACCTGTTATTGCTCTAGCACATTGTAAACATTGACACATGGAATCGGTTGGCGATGAAAGACTTGGGTGTTAATGTTAAAGTCAGAACAATAAGGTGCACTGAAAGAGATCTATCTGGGACTAGTGGCGCTCGTGAGAGTGTGGCGAAAGTAATCCGAGTTCAAGCTGTGGGCACGAGCTATCCCACAATTCCAAAACGGCAGAGATGTCGGTCCAATGAGAGCGCCACTCTGAGCAGGGTGCCGGGTGCCGTTAAACGCCATAGAAGAAGAAGAAGAAGAAGGTTGTCCAATCAGCGGACGGTGCTGCTCACAATGTTGTCCGGGCTACAGCTAAACCTGACTTGAGTTTTTGTTTTTTAAGTTAAGTTTTGTTACGCAGTTGTTGCCGACAATGAGTCTTTTACCTCGCACCGCCGAGGAATTCAGCTCTGCAGATTACTGGGAGCGATTTTTCAAGAAGCGCGGAGATAAAGCTTTTGAATGGTACGGAGACTACAACAAACTGTGTGGAATGCTGCACAAATACATCAAAGTCCAGGATAAGGTAAGACGACTTACAAACGTCACAAAGTACAACATTCACTGCATTGAATTTGTAATTTTTTTTAGACTGTCGGCATAATTTGGTGCAGCCACACCCGTGGTTTGTGATTCATATTGGGTCAAATGAAATACTGCGGTTTTAGACACTTCAATCACCTCAATCATAACCCCAAATCAGGACCTATACCTGGAACAGTACATCAGTGCCATTTTTCTGGCCTTATTTGTTGCCATATATTAATTCTGAAACCATAGGTTAGTGCCATATGTATTGCAGCCACCACACTCCCAAACTGTTTGGAGCTCTGGATGGCAACCACCCAGGTAAACAATCGGTTTATCCCCACTTCGCAAAGTTAGCCATCTCCCTGCCACAGTCAGGTGAAATGTGGCCATCCCCAAAGCCATTTCCATTCCTCAACAATGAGGCACCTGCGTGATGAATCATGCCCGGAGAAGCTCACCACATGGCCAAAATAAAAAAGTTCCTTCAAGTGGTACTTCTCTTCTGAGTCTCAGTAACTGTTTGACACAAAGTCATTCCAGCAGTACCCAAGGATTCTCCAATGAGGTCTTGTACATCCACCTGTCACCTTAGCTCACTGGTTACAGGTACAGACTCACTACCATACAGGAAGCAGTAGGACCCTGAAGACCAGGATCTTCCTGCAAAGGTATCAGCATCGTCAAACACGTCTGCCCAGGGACCTCTGGACTCCTTAAACTGTTCTCAGGCATCCAAAGGTCAAGGACGTAAAGACATTAATGTCACTGTCTGTTTCTTCAGAAGATTTACGCAGAAGCGATCACACCACCACTGCTGCCAAGAGTGCATGGATCCCCAAATGAGCTATGTTAAGAAACTGTCAAGTATAGAAACTCATTCCAGATAAACATCATCACTCAACCCTTTACAGCCATAGAGTGTGAAGTTACAGTCAGTTACTGTTTTTCCTTTACAGTTTTGAGATAGCTTGCAAAAGTGTTTTTTTTTATATAATAATCTTACATCTGTTAATGTAATATTTATTTAAAAGGGGACTATATCTCAGGAATAAAGTTCCAAAATTTCAGATAGTTATTTATATCAAGTGAGATATGATGTCCTAAAGGTCCATGCCTTCACAGGGTGCTTTTAAAGACATTTTGCCCTGTTTTCATGCTTAATTACATTTTTATTCAAATTATGTGAGAAAGAAATCAATAATTAGATGTTTGTCAGGTATAAATCATGTGAATACTCATTTTAGTCTATTTCTAAAGATATATGTGACATTCAGAAAAAAACTACATAGCTTTATTTAATATATTTAATTCACCTTTGCATTGAAAATCGCAAAGAAATTCAAATCAAATGTTTAAATTGAATTTATCATCTGTTGAAAAATGTTGTGGACACTGCACGTTTTTGAGTGAATGTCTACCTAGCGGTGAGCCTACATATCTTGTGCTGAGATAAATAGTTAGTGTAAGGGTCCAATATTTATATTTCCATTTGAGGTATTCAGGAGCTTTAGGAAAACAGAAACATAATTTTCCATCATTTAATTTCATTTATGGTCAACAAATCAAATGCATAGGGAGAAAAACACGAATTGCAACAAGGTCATTTCAAACTGGCATATTTCAACTCTGTTATCTGATCGCCGTCAAATAACCTGGAATAAAGCAAAGAAAGACTTGAAAATTCATTTGTAAATATCTGATTGTATTTCACTTTATATACGCTAAACATGAAAGTTTGGCGTATATAAGCCTTTGAAATTTTGCTAATGTATCACAAAGGGAAAAAAATAGGTAATTTGGGATATAAAATGCACCCAAATGAATTTTTTTTTTTTTAGGTCAAAATGGTCCACATGTATTGACCATCAGTCATTATGTGATTTTTGTATTTAAAACTAACTTACAAGGTATATAAATGCATGAAAATGGCATATAACATAATATTTATTTTACCATCTCAACAACTGATCTTGTACCACCCCAGTGCAGATCCACATTATATCTGCTATAATTTAGAAATGCCACTTTCAAGCAATTTCCCATACCTGCTGCTGATTACCATTTGCTTCTGTTATTCAGGTGCTGGTGGTTGGTTGTGGTAATTCTGAACTAAGTGAGCAGCTGTATGATGTTGGCTACAAGCATCTTACCAATATCGATATCAGTGAAACCGTGATCACCCACATGAATCAGCGAAATGCTCAGTGCCGGCCAGACCTGACCTTCCAGCAGGTGGATGCCACTCAAACACCGTATGAGGATTTCACCTTCCAGGCTGCTCTGGACAAAGGCACACTGGATGCTATGGCATCTGAAGGAGAAGGAACCCTGGCCAGGAACATGCTGACTGAGGTGAGAATTCAAAGGGCTGCAGAGTGTTAGACTTTTTAACCCTCCTACTTAGTTTATTCATCAACAGTTCATACAATTTTTGTGTTATTTTCACAGAAGTGTTGTTGTGCGTTTGAATTGCAGGTTGGCCGTGTGCTAAGCATAGGGGGGCGGTACGTCTGTGTGACCTTGGCTCAGGAGAGCATAATCAAGTTGGCTGTGGAGCACTTTGTTCAGCTGGGTTGGGCGGTGAGGCTTCACTGCCTGCAGAAGGAAAGTGACCCAGAGGAGAACTCCTTTGCTCTGCCCATTTTTGTCCTGGTCTGCACCAAGTTTCGCCAGCCAATGCCCACACCTATTCTGGAGATGTGCCTTGGGGACGATGGAGCCCCTACTCGTCTTGCACAGGTTGCAGAGTTGCTGTCAGCTGTGAAGGAGCACCAGGCTTATTCTATCTTGAGAAAGAAGCTGAACACAGGCACAGACGATAGCTCAAACCTGTCGCTCACTCTGTGTCACATCAAAACTGGCCTTCCTAGATATACTCTGACAGTGCAAGATTGTCCTTTGGGTGCCAAGGTGCCCAAAACAAATCACTTTGCCATTTTTATAGGTGAGACCTCCTGTTATTTCTTAATGTTGCTTTCTTCTTATATATGCCACCTATGCCTAATATTTTCCATTCTGCTTTGTTGATGTATGCTGTCTATCTTCCTCTGGTTGTCTGGTTTCAGTGCCTCAAGGCAGTGAGACACATTGGCTCTACAGCTCCAGTGAAGGTCAGAAGCAGCTTGCAGCCAGTGCTAATTTTCGGCGTTTAATTATTGTAGCGATGCACAGGAATCAGGAATACAGCGATATGCAAGCTGTCCAGTCTGAAATCTCACCACTAGTGATGGACCTTGCTCCACCGGGTATGCCAAGCAATCACCAGGTAGACATGTACATTTTGCCTTTTAAAATGGTCCAATACACTCAGTATTTAACAATACCAAAGAAACATTCTTTAGCATCTCTGAAATAAGTATCGGTGTCTAAGTCTCTGTGTTCCCCAATCAGGTACCATTTCTGTCAGTTGGAGGTGACCTGGGTTGGCGAGAAATAGTGAGTAGGGGTGTGAGTGAGCTCAGTGGAGAGTACTGTGTGGAGAATGTTCGAGGAGAAGATGGTGAACTGTATCGCAGACTTGTCTTCTTGTCCAATGCCGCCCTTGTCCAATCAGAGAGCCGCCTTGTGCTTTCAACTATAGGTCAGTTTATTTTTCTTTCTATTTCTTATACCCATTTGTACCTGTGACAAAAGGGGGATGTTTAGGGGAGGTGACGGTCTAGTGGTTAAGGTGTTGGGCTTGAGTCCAAAAGATCATGGGTTCAAATCCCCGCCTGACTGGAAAATCACTAAGGGCCCTTGGGCAAGGCCTTTATTCCCCTATTGCTCCCGGTGTGTAGTGAGCACATGGTAAATGTGAGGCATAATTGTAAAGCGCTTTAAGTGTCTGATGCAGATGGAAAAGCACTATATAAATGCAGTCCATTTTATGTCTTTGGTACCAGGTCTCTCCAGAGATTCTTTTGGTCCCACATCATTTCAAATGAGTGGCACTTTGGGAGGCCCAGATGAGTTGCATTGTGAAGCAGCATCAGTTGTGCTGCTGTAGCTGTGTGCTGTTTTAATTTGGAGGGTTGAGCAAGTTCAAAGGGATGTTGATGTATCACCTTGCTGTGGGAGATACAGTCAGGTACATACGTAAGTCTTTGGACAATGAAACAGTTTCCTTTGGGATAAATAAAGTTGATCCTTATCTTTATGTAATTTTTCCTGTGTACACCACTACAATGGATGACCACCCTTCCTGTTTGATGGTACACGGGTCCACTTTGTACCAACATTTAAATATCTAAGCTCCATAGTGTCTAACACTGGGGATCACAAGCCAGAGGTCAACTCATGGCGAGCCTTGGCAGCCACCATCATGCAGTCCCTGTGAAGACCTCTGTGGCAGCGTTAACATCTCTCAAAACACCAAGCTCGAGGTCTAGAATGCCTCCATTCTCTCCATTCTCCTATATGGCTCAGACACCGGGTCATTGAGCAACACCCTGGTGGTCAGACTTGATGGCTTTGATACCAGAGCCATCAGGATGATCAAAGGAATTACATGGTCCCAACACATAACGAACCAGGCTCTGAGAGTGCAGACCCAACAGCTTCCAGCATCCCACCATGCAGCAATGCAGCATGTGCAATGATATGGCCATATCATTCGTCTGCCCATTGAAAATGCAACACAGTCCATTCTGGACTTTGGCTCCCAGCAAGCCGGCTGAAGGTGACCCAGAGAGGCTCGCCTTGCACCCGCTGGCTGGATGGAATTTCCCGGGACCTCAGAACCTGTAATGAGACCCTGACTGAACCACAGGATATTACCCATGATAGACCTAGATGGAGACGTCTGGTTTTATATGGTTGGCTCCATGCTCCCTGAGTACAAGAGGATTAACTAACTACCCACCACAACAATGAAGATCAAATGAAACAGTCAAGATGTGCTTGTTGTGTTGTGTTTGAGCTTGCGGAATTAGTGAAAACCCTGAATGCAGCACTTGAGAAGCTGAGCGAGGAATTGGACTGTCTGGGTTTGTGATTTCCTTCGATCGAGACCAAGATCCAGGCTTTCAGTGACTTCCTGGACTTAGCCATCAGAAGTGTATCTGTATGTGGTGAAAGTGTTGAATTTGTAGTGACACTCACTTAACTCTGCGGTGACATTGTTGTCTCTGGGTCCACAGCCTTTGAGATCAGAAGATGCCTGGGTAGAGCTCATGCAGTGAGATGGACAGACGTGTTTGGCGATGGTGATGTTTTTCCAGGAAAACATAGGTCGACATCTTTGGGGTCCTGGTGCTGCTAGTCTTACTGTATTGTAATGAGATTTGAATGCTAACCAGTGACCTAAGGTGACAACTAGATGTCCTTGGTACTCTGACTCTTCAGTGGATCCTTAACTACTGCTGGAATAACTTCGTGCCAAAGGAGTTGTTACTTACGCCTAGTGTCCACATGTTCCCCTCAGCTTCCAGGTGGGCTCCAGGAAGCAAACGGCATCCGAGGCCACAAAGGGGCAGAGCTGAAGGTGGCAGGTACCTTGGCACTGGTGACACTTATTCAGATGATGGAATATTTTGCCGCTTGCTTGCTGCACTGCCTCGGTGAACTTTAGGGTAATGCATCAGGTACAGGTCTGCAATAGTGTTTGGTACAAATCTAATGCCCTCAGCTTGTAGAAGGGTTCCCGGGATGTTGCAGATGATGTGATTAAGTTCTGTAAGCTTGCCGGTGGGGTTCCTGCTGATTTCTGTCGGCGTCAACATTTTGAAACAGTCCAAAACTTCGTTCCTGATCATCCTGATGATGGCGACACTCCAGATGGTGGGCCATGTGCTGCAGGTTGACCATGTATGCTTCCAGGTGGATTGCAGCGAAGTTGCTGATTATCACAGGAGTTTGCCCTTTTGCAGTTTTGTCTGTCGGAAAGCCAAACGCAACCTAACAGTGCGTATGTGGACAGAGGGTTTTAGGAAGACTCCAGAATCAATCAGGTGGAACTAATAAGTCACAGAACACTATTTCTCAGCAGAAAAATAATGATGCTAATGTGGTCGCCAGCAGCTAGCCTTTGCTTCACTAACAGTGCTAGAATTTAGATATAATGAGTCCTGCTCCATTATTAGTAACAACATTTAAGGTAGAGGGGGAACATAGTTCAGTACCACACGAATATCTTAATCGTATGAGAGAGAGAACAAATGGGTCTTTAATATGAATAATATGAATCAGTAGAATCAGACAGCAGATAGGATGGTTGTTTGCGTGGGTGGTTAAAATATAGGAACCAGGCAGTTCCATGGTATGGTGGATCCAGTGAGGCATAGCACCAGCACATGCTCCCAGACTTGCATTGTGGTGGTGCACAAAGGGAAAATTACAAAAACTTTGCCACTGTCTTAATACTTATGTACCTGACTGTAGAAGTGGGCCACTGGCCTACCTGGGTGGTTGCCAGTCATGACCCAGGGCAGGTCTGTAGGATGGTTTATGTGACAAAATGCAGGAGCACTACTTCCAGCTTGACCTGACATAATTGTAACCATTTGGAAATGGGTTAAATTAACAAATATTTATATCCCCGCAGCTGAAAGTCGCAAGAAGAAGAACAAAAAGAAGGTCAAGTCAAAAAGTTGCCCATCATCCTCTACATCTCTTTCGGTGGACAGTGGCTTCCTCTGCTGTGTTCACCATGAAATCATGGTAGCTGGCCTCGCCATGCTTGGAGTGGGCACGCCACAGAACAAAGGTATGCGTGTACACTCATGTAGATCTGGTTCAAGTGGACAGAAGGAGGAATGACTCATTGAAGTTCACTGAGCTTTGAAAGTGAAAATCTTCCCCTGTTATCCCTTCTCAGATGTCTCAGTGTCCATGCTGTTGGTGGGGCTTGGAGGTGGGGGCCTGCCCCAGTTTCTGCGTAACTTTGTGCCTGGTGCTACTGTTGAAGTTGTGGAACTAGATCCTGTTGTGCTCGAGGTGGCAAAGCAATGGTTTGGGTTCCAGCCAGATGATCATTTGACGGTCACTATTGGAGATGGCCTTGAACACATCTGTGTCCTGGAGAAGGAAGGTTAGCAAATGAGCAGTTAAAGAGTTTGGTAGTAAAAGTAAGTCCAACATCACTGAATCTTTGAGCAATAAAAGTAAGTGAGAACTTTTTGTTTTGTTTTTTAATCCTAGGTGGCCGTTTGTTTGATGCCATCATGTTTGATGTAGACAGTAAGGACAGGACTGTTGGTATGAGCTGTCCTCCTGCTGCCTTTGTAGAAACCTCCATTCTGCAGAAGGTCTACAGACTGCTAACACCCAGAGGTACAGTATGTTCATAATACTTTATACTTATCTGTGAGGCATGTACTAAAACTAATGCTGTGTACTCTACGCAGAATGAGGCGTGATTTGTTTTTAATATAACCTTTATTTAACCACGTTAGTCCCATTGAGATCGAGATCTCTTTTATATTTTATGGTCTCTTCTGTATTTTACGGTCACAAATATCTGTAATCCAGCATTAATGTCCTCAAATCATCAGAGACAACAGGGTTATTCCCATTCTAATCCAATTCCATCATTTGCATGGTTTATTTTTCTGTAAGTAAATTGGTCGGCGAAGTTTACGGTAGCAACAGCGTCTTCATGCCAAACTGGAAATTCTGTGAGCAGACCCACAGAGTTCTCCATCTCATCAACTGCATTGAGTAATTCTGTATCAGAATCCACATCAATATTTTCGTATTATAGATTAAATTCACCCATTTTGGCATCATTGCCGCTGCACTATTTTCTCTCACTCTCCTTCTCTCGCCATCATTGACATCTGCTTAGTAACGCGGTCAGGGCGCGGAGTAATACATCAAATGTGAAACGTTCGAATATTTTGCCACCATCAACGTGATATTTTATTGTTTGAAATCTCACACAATTAACCAATCAGATTTGCGAAACAAATGTAATTGGATGAGAATCAAACATAAATTATAATAAACTCAAATACAAATATATGTAATGAGTCTAAAATATATATCTTTAAAAAATTAATTTCCTGAAATATCTGACAAAAAAAAATTAACTTTTTCCATGATATTTACATTTTTTGAGATGCATATGAATTGCAGTTTGAGGGGAAAAAACCTCACAACCTAATGTTGTTGTGATGCTTCTATTCTCCACCATACTCAAATATCTTGGGCTGGAAAAAAAAACTTAGCTGAAATAGGCTCTGAAAGTTACCATGTGACTGTGTTCAGCTGAGCAGCAGATTGATTGCAGCACTGCCAGAAACAAACATCAACAACAACAAAAAGAAACTTAAAGCGCCGCACCTGTAGAGCGCAAACCTCCACCAACACTAGTTTCCAATTCTACAAGTTTTTACCTTGGGGAAAAAAAGTCAAGGTCAAAGTCCTGTTAGAAGTGGCTTTTCATAAGCTAAAATATAATACAAAATATAGATCAAAAGGGCTTTTCATTGTTAAAAAGAATCAAATATCAGCTAAATCCACAATATGGATTAGATAGAGATCAAACTTTGTCAGTTGATAAAGGATACATATCGCTCTCAAATGTGAAAGAAATTTGATCTTGTTTGACAGGTATGAATTTTTGAAAATTCATTCAATGTTAAAGATTGGGATTTTTCTTGACTTTGCCCTTTGACCTTGAAATTTTAATCACTTCTTGCCTTTCAGGATATGGATCTTCAGTAAAGGTTTCATGAAGACATATGAACAATTGTGAGCTCCAGGCTGTTCATAAACAAACAGGAGCAAAAACATAACCTCCTACAACTTTGTTGGCAGAAGTAAAAAAAAAATACTTATTTTATATTTTAAGGGGAAATGTATTTGCATAAAAGTACCGTTTGCACAATTTAATTAAGCCAAAGTGAAAGTTGACAGACATAAAAGATGGACATTTCCCAGAAACCTATTTAAGTACCTAAACAAAGTATTTTTACTTTCCATTATGTCTTTCTTTGTACATTTCATTACAAACTGATGTTGAGTGTTAAAATTTTAGTGTATAAGAAAAGTACATGTAGTCAAGTCAAGTCTGGGAACATGCGCTGGTGCTATGGCATCACTGCATCCATGACACCATGAAAACACTTTCAATCCTGGATGGCAACCACCCAGGCAGACAACCGGTCCATTCTCACATCTCTAAAAGTGTAGTGAAGTGAAGTGCTGGTGTCCTCTTGGCCTTCTTTAGCTACTGAGGTCCTCAACACTGTGTGCTGGATCATGCACAGAGAAATGGGCCACATGGACAAAATGTCAACAGACGCTCCCTCACAATGCAAGTGATGCACCTCATACTGGTCTCTTTAAGTAACAGCAAGTTTTATACAAAGTCAGTCCAGCGGTACCCAAGGATCACTCAAAGAGACGTAGTACCACATATATCCAGTCGTCACCTTAGGTCACGTTTTAGAGTTCAAGTCTCACAGCCATATACTGTAGTACAACAGGCAACACCAGGACCCTAAAGACTTGGACCACCGTTGTCCTACAAATATCAAGTTCAAGTATGTAAAATTTGCCTTTGATTTTTTTTTTTTTTCCCCCAAGATGCATTTTCCCCTATTTAGAACATACATAATGCAGTAATGCATGGATTCCATTTTAATTCAATTGTAACTTTATTAATTTTACACAGTTTCATTACCGGGAGTGTTTAAAAGCATTATTTCATTTTTTTTTTTTTTTTTTTTCAAACGGAAACCAGTGTTTATCATGCAATACCTGCCATTTATTCTTCCTTCCAGAAGATGTCAGTATTGTGCGTTGTTACCATCAATTTCTATTTACTCACTAGATGGAGGACCAGGGCGATCCACTCATTCGCTGGCTTTTGTCAGAGCGCCGCATTCTTGGTTAGCATCCAACAACCAGACATAAATAGAAATCAGTGTGGACATGATCAATGTTTTCAGGAGAGTTTCACCATAAATCTGCATTTTTCATGCTATTTCTGTGTTGTTACATTTATTCAAACTCAGTCCCATATTTGTACAGCCACTATTTGTCAAAACATAAAGAGGATCAGACTATTTATATAATTGAATGAATGTTAGTCCCAGTCCAGACAGAAAATAATACCATCAAGCACATTACGTCTGCCACAACACCAGATACTAGTCTGATCCTTAATTAATTTCATTGTAAATTTAAGTTAATCGGGAGTGAAAGTAAGAGCTTCGCACGCTTGCATCATATTAAAGATATGAATATTAAAGACTGCCCTGAACCCACTTGCGGCACTCTCTTTTACTTCTCTGCAAAAATATCAAATAATATAAATAAAATGAAATAGCCACACCAGCCAGGGTGAACATAAGATCATTCAGTAATTTCTGGACCAAGTTGCCCCACCAAATTGAGAGAAAAAGCTAATAATAAATATAGATAAATTGAGATTATAAAATTGAGACTTCTACTTGAATCACAGAATGAATGGTGCGATATTTATCACGACAAAGCATTCAGGCAGTAAAACTGAAGTCAATATTTTACAGAACACAGATTGAGACAAAAAAATAAATCATTTTCTAACCTTTATTCACCAATTTTAGTCATTTTTCTACATCATTAATATTCCATATAGAAGAAGAAACTTTATTTATATAACACCTTTCACAGATAAAAATCACAAAGTGCTACACAAAAGGTAAAACAAAAATACACAACCATGTTAAAAGATAAATAAATGAACAGTGATTAAGAGAGCAATCAACTAAAAGCTTGACCAAACAAAAATGTCTTTAGCTGCCTTTTAAAAGAATCCACAGAGACGGTTGCAAAAAGGGACAGAGGGAGATTATTCCAAAGTTTAGGAGCCACAACTTGAAAGGATAAACCTCCTCTGGTTTTAAAGCGGGTTCTTGGAACCGTAAGGTAAATAAGTAAATATAATAGACACTTATGAAAGCTCATGCCACAATTTATTATTTATTTATTTAACCTGATTCTTCTTTGTCAGCTTGTTGCAGCACCTGAACGCTGCACAAAACAGCATTTTCAGATCACTTTAACCCAAGTTTAAGTCAGTACATCATTGATTTCTCTTTAATCTAATGCATGAAGATGCGCAATAACGCTAAGCAAGACGGCGGCAGCTGCCAACAGCTCACAGGCTGCATCCACCATCTAGTGGATTAAATAGAAATCGATGGTTGTTTCAAACCTTCAACTTCTGAAATTTTTTTATTTGTTTACATTTCTTAGAAAATATTCTGTTTCAAAAAGTTTTATTTTGCACCCCTGTTTATCTCACTTTATATGTATTGTGTGAAGTAATAAAATGTTAATGTTATCCCTCTTCTTTTCTTCTTCTATGTTTTCCTGCTATTCAACCAGGTGTATTTATGCTTAACCTTGCATGCCGCGACACGGTCTTGAGGGACACTGTGCTGGAGCGTGTGGTCGGTGTGTTTCCCACCATTCTCTCTCATAAGATTGATGGGGAGATCAACGAAGTTCTTTTGTGCTCCTGCAACAAAAACAAGACATCAGATGCTGCGCAGTTCCTTTCATCCCTTATCCAAGCAGCCAGGAGTCTGCAACATGCAATGTGCACCAACAGGCCTGGACATGACTCTGGGCCACATATAGATGTTGCAGAGTTGTTGCAAGGACTGAAAATAGCATGAATTTGATTATTGACTGATAATGGTATCGGAAAAGACAGTTCACAAGGATTATTTGGTGAAGCTACTGAAATATAAATGGACGTCCATTGACACTGATGTAATTACAGTGGAACACAAAGATGATGCATTACTTTTACAAGTAAAGAGCATTTTATCCCGATGTCCTAATGTGTAGCTCTAAGTGTGAGAACATGTCTAAAGACCAGAACATCTTAAATGAGCTCATAAGGTTACGTTTTCACCAGTTTGTTTGTTTGTGAACATCCTGGAGACCACAATTTTTTTTTTTTATGCATCGTTATGAAATTTTTACTGAAGATTCATATCCTAATAGACAGGAACTGATTCAATTTTCAAAGTCAGAGGTCAAAGTCACGAAAAATACCTATCTTTAACATTGAATGAATTTTCAGAAATTCATAACTCTGTCAAAAAAGATCTAATTTCTTTCATATTTTAGCGCGTTATGTCTGATAGCATCCTTTATCGACTGACAAAGTTTGATCCGGATCTGATCCAAATTACAGATTTTGTGGAATTTAAATTTAACATTGAAAACCCTATTTAATGTATATTGTACTTTATATCTTAGAAATCAGTGGTGTCCTCCTGACTAGTCCAGAAAGGGCAGAGTGGGTGCAGGTTTACTTCGCAGCCACTGACTCCAGCAGGTGATTTCACTGATGAACTGATCCCATCTGCTCAAAGTGATATTAATCAGTGAAACCACCTGCTGGAGTCAGTGGCTGCGAAGTAAACCTGCACCCACTCGGCCCTTTCTGGAATAGTTTGGACAGCACTGTTATAAATCTAACAGGCCCCAGTCATGCTCATAGTTGAAAGTGAGGTGCAGACTGGCACTCACTGTACCTGACAAAGTTTGATCTGGATTGTGGATTTTGTGGGCATTTGAATTTAATATTGAGAAGCCCATTTGGTGTAAATTTTGAATTATATCTCAATCAAAAGTGCCTTATTTGATCTCATCTGTGACAATGAGGTACAAACTGCTACTTCTAGCAGGACTTTGAAAATTTTTTCAAGGTAAAAATTTGTGGAATTGGGAACTAGTGCTGGCGGAGGTTTGCACTCTGAGCGCGGTGCTCTCGTTCACATTGTGTCCTATCAAAATGGGAACTACAGTACAGGAAACCCAGGCACATACCCAGGGGCCCTCTGTGATCAGAACAAAAAAAAAAAAGCACTTTTTCCAGCTTCCCAGAAATATGACAGGCTGGTAAGAATGCCTATGATTATCTATGTGCACAAACCCCACTCAGACTCTTCACAGCTACAAATCACTTTGCTGCACTTTGCCACAGTATCATTCAGCTCGTCTGCAGAGCGACAGGTGTTCCTCATTGTCTGGCAAAACCTGGTTCCAAACACACCAGTTAGAACTACTTGTTCTTGCACTCTTTAACTCCTTCTTTTACTCAAGTTGGTTTGTAAGTTCCTTTGGCTTCTCCCTTGTTTCACTCAGGGTCACCACAGCAGATCTAAGGTAGAGCTGAATGTTTATTTCCTGTGAATACTTTCCGGACACGCTGTAACAGTTGAAAAATAAATTAATTTGGGAAAGGAGTGCCTTGATACTTTTAATGTCCAGGTGCTTGTCTGCTGAGTTCATGATTTGGCAGGAATATTCTGTTATGTTTTGTAGTAAATGAACCCAAAGATGCAAACAAGGGGACCACACAGTGACGTGAAAGAAAAACAAAAGTACTTTATTTTACCAGATATTACAGTGCAGTCCAGGGATGGAGTCCAAAAGGTCAGGTGATGGGAGGCAGTATGTCTGAGGCACGAGGGACTTGAGGGAACAGAGTGAGAGTAAAGCGATACACACACACACACACACACTGGGTGACAACAACAGGTTGTGGTGAAGAATTATCCCAGCAATCCCTAAACAGTGGTGAACATGTTAAATACAGACACAGACAATGAATACATGAGTGACAGTTGTGTGATTAGAATGTGAAACAGCCAGAATTCTGATTTTTTTCTGATCTGGATATCAACGTTATGTATTTTCATTGATAATAAGCAACAAGCACTAACTGTTACACAGCTATTATCACACACCCTCAAGTTTCAATTTCCTCTGCCAGAGTAATCCCTTAAGTGATGAAAGGGGAAACTGCTAGATAAACTTTTCCCATGGGGGTTGAGAATTTTTGCTCCCTGGTCCCTATCCTCCTCTGATATCAAACAGATTAGTAGGCTTGTAAATACCCATGTAGACACACAATTACACTTGTCTGGTTTGTAAAAACATGTTTGTATGTATAAGCTGAGAAATAAAGGGAGCTTCTCCTTCCTGTTGCAAATACTGTAAAGGTGCAAATATTCGCGTGGGATTTATTATGCGAATTTCGCAAGTTAAACAAGATCGCCAAATTAAATACCGCTATTTTAATACATATACGTACATATTCATAATGTAAACGCGAATATTAATACCGCTAAATACGAGGTCTGTTAGAAAACTATCCGACCTTTTTATTTTTTGCAAAAACTATATGGATTTGAATCATGTGCGCTTGCATCAGCCAAGCTTGAACCTTTGTGCGCATGCGTGAGTTTTTTCACACCTGTCGGTTCATTTATACCTGCCTGTCGGTTGCGTCATTCGCAACCGACAGGCAGGTATAAAGTTTGCATTAATGTTATCTTGGTTCTTCCTGGGTGGTTCTTATGGCAACTGATCCAATCCCAAGCAAGGACTATTTGTATATAAAAATGTATTTCCTAAAATGATACATTTTGGGTTTCAAATGAAATTTATGTAGCTTTTTACCCCTCAAAATCCTCAAAAAGCTTCTGCTGCTGGGGGCTTCGCCCCCCCTGAGCACCCCCACAAGGGTGTTGCCCCTCGACCCTGCCAGGGGCCCTGCAGCCCACTGGACACCAACTCAAGGATTTGAACCCCCCATTTCACATTCCTATATACGGCCCTGACAGCTATGAGGAAACACAAGTGATAACACAACAAAGTGGCAACAGGGACCCACAACAAAAACCGAGTGAATGTTTACAGGCAAAAATTAACTACAACATAAAACTGTGAAGTGGAAACTAAAGGAAAAATAACTAGTATAGAAATGGCCATGAGAAGTGGCTTTTTTTTCGTAACTTGTAAAATTTAACAAATTTTAGCTTTTTGTTTTTTTTCTTTCTTTCTTTTTTAAGGTTGGTGGACTGGATCCCTGCGTGAATTTTTTATTTTTTAGCCCTCTTTCTCTGCGATTCAGTAGATGCATTTCAGCCAGAGGTTTAACAAGCAAGCCTCGCAATAGAGGTGGGCGGATAGATCCTAATATCGATAATATCGATACCAACACTGGTATTGATATTGAACGATCCTCGTGTAAAAAGATTGATACTCAAGCTTTTTTCTCTTCCGCACGCACTGACTGCTGCGCACGCAGATTCATCAAAGTCCCTGTCTGTAACAGCAGCACTGCGCTGTCACACAACACAGAGCAGTGCACCCTCCCCCCTCTGGTCTTTTGTTTTTGCGCCGTCACGTGGCTCAGCGACGCCAGCCAATTTTGCTGTGGTGTGTTAATTTTGTTTTACTGTGGTTTGTCAGCCCTCTACCTCAGGATATTTTAAGTTGTGTTGAGTGATATTTTTTAAACAAAAATGTTGATTGTGATAATAAAGTATTTTGTTGTCACGTACAATGTTTGGCAAAATTCTATCCTAGGTCTTTTGGATCCTTTGGATCTGTGAGGCTTAAATATGAAAAAGTATCGGTATCGATATCGGCGATACTGGGCCTGTATTTACTTGGTATCGGATCAATACCAAAATTCCTGGTATCACCCACCTCTACCTCGCAGTCACTGTTTTATTTTTATTTTATTTATTTGTTTTTTTGCAGTTACCATGTTTGTGAAGCGTTGTGTGTTTACTAAAAAGCGAACATTAAAAAGCTAAACACTCACACCAGCCAGAGAGAGACAGCAGCCGGGCGAATAGTCACTCCCTGACGAAAATGTGACTCATTTCGTGACGGGAGCACGAATAAACTCGTGAGACTGGGTTGTATTTTCATGACATTCATGCCCACGATGACTTTATGTAAACGTCTGACCACAAACGTGCCCTGTCTAGACCCACCAAGACAAAAACCCTTCTGGAGCCACCACTGTTGAGTTAATGTCAGTCCGTTTTCCCGCTTTTTGTTGCCATTTGCGTTTCCAGTGTATTTCACCACCCTGGAATGCAGCGGGAGTTACTCCAGCTTCTTCCCGTGTTCATGTTGCTGCTGTGCAGCCACACCCACACTGTACGAGTGGGAATTTACACGACAGTGGGCTGCCAGACAACGAACAACTTCTGCTTACGTTTCCACGAGGAGCCGTCAAAGCCCACGCGTCGCGGTTACCTGTGTTTTTACCCACGGCGGCAGACTTCGCCTGGCGGTGACTGCGCATGCGCAGAAAGGTTGTCACAGCGGGCTCCGTGGATCGTAACGGGTTAGCGGCCAAACACGCCTGTTTTTAACGGATAAACAGGCACCGTGCTGCTTTTACGAGTTTTAAAATCATGTTTACATCGAGGAAGAAGGTTGTGGGTTCATATGAATTGTTCAAAACGATTTGTGAGGTAAAACAACGCTGAGAAAAAGTTCTTTCTCTCTCTCCCTTCTTGTGGTTTTCTTCTTTTAACAGCAACAAGACCTTACAGTAGTTCCCGTTACAGTTCCGTGAGTAACGGTAACGCGCGCTGGAGAAATGTGGCCGTGAGATTTGGCGCCTTTTTAAACGCGCACTTTCTTTGCGGTGCAGCCTTATTTTGCGCACGTTGCGCCGCGTCACCGCGATGGAGGAGCTGATTCCGCTGGTGGCGCGCGTGCGGGACGCCGTGCACGGCGCGGGTCAGCGCTGCAGCCTCCACCTGCCGCACGTCGCTGTGGTGGGCAGCCAGAGCGCAGGGAAGAGCTCCGTGCTGGAAAACCTCGTGGGCAGGTAACCGCCACATGACGTCATCACACCAGCTTAGAGCCAGAGCCATGAGTCACGTGTTTCAACAGCTCTGTCAGCACAGTAATGCAGGTCAGGGGGGTCTGTGTTGATGCTCACAACTATAGAGTTAGAACACACACCAACTGCTGTATGGTAAATCTGTGACAATTCTCCAAAAACTGGTCATGCTGGATGGAGACGAGTGAGGGAAGGCACACAGACAACTCTGACAGAATTATAGGCTTCTGTGGATGTGAGTCAATAAACCGGGAATGGTGCAACTTCCAAGATAATTCAGTGTCTTCCTCTTTGATTGACAGCCTTTTACGTCAGAGATGGATTGGGCGCTCTCTTAACATGCTCCCTTGATTCGCACTCGGGGCTGCCACAGCAAATCCGAGGTGGATCTCCGTGTTTAACTGGCGCAAGTTTTACCCTGGATGCCCATCCTGACGCAACGCCACAGTACATGGAGAAATGTGGCATGGGTGAGATTTGAACCGGGAACCTTCTGCGCTGAAACCAAGCGCACTAACCACTTGGCCACCATCCCTGCGCTCTCTTAAAATAATACAACATATGCACCCGACCTGTTCTGTGTAAGCCTGATCCCGTCAGATCTCAGAAGCTAAGCAGTGCGGGATCTGGTTAGTACTTGGATGGGAGACCTCTTTGGAACACCAGCGGCTGTGTGCGTCAGGAAGGGCATCCGGCCTAAAACTTGTGCCAACTACCAGTGCGGATCTGGCTGTATCTGCTGTGGTGACCCCGAACAAAAACGGGAGGAGCTGAATGGACAACAACACCCCCCCAAAGATGTAAAAAAGCTACTGTTACTGATAAATCCAAACAAATCGATGGGTCCTGATTAGGGATGGGTAACAAATTACAGTATTTAAAAAACAAAAAAATGATTCTAAGTTCACTTTTTTTCACTGTATCCAGGTTAAAATATGAATTGTTGACTGATTTTTCTTTTTTTTTAATCTGTCATGTACAGAAGCATATTGCATACCCTGGATTAAAAAATTAAACCCTTAATCTCGTAATTATGAGAAAAGAAATCATAATTCTGAGAAAATATCTTATAATTATGAGCTCATGTGTCTATTTTTATTTTAATTTTTTTAGCTTCTGCACAATGTCTTTCCATACTTTCAGTCCCTCAGTAAAAACAAGCGTGAGAATTTCCGAGTCATAATCGAAAATTGGCCAATTGGGGAGGTGATGGTCTAGTGGTTAAGGTGTTGGGCTTGAGACCAGACGATCCTCAGTTCAAATCCCTGCCTGACTGGAAAAACAACTGTAGCTGAGACACCAAGAAGCGCTTACATTTTCCGAACTGTACTGAGTTAAGCTTAGACTAAACCCAAAGTCTCTTTTTTTTCTCTGAAATGGAGGAAGTGGAGATTACCAATATCAACGACAATGATTTCACATCATTGGAGAAGCAGGGGCCGCTGGAAAACGAGGACCTGAGCGTCCTGAGCCTAACTGTCTGAGACATTTTGGCACAGTACACAGCACATGAGCAAGAGAAGATCCAGCCAGAGCAGCAGCACCACATCCTCACCAGCCTGGCAAGATTCAGTGTCTGTGGTCAGAAGACAGGAGGCTGTAGAAGCAGCTTGGAGAAGAATGCAAGAGGAGCTTGATGCCAAAGCAGCCGTTTTCAAAGGGAAACAGAAGCAGCAAGAGGAGGAGGAAAGGAGGCAGAAAATTGAGATGTGGGAGAGTATGAAACGGGAAGAGTTATAAAGGAAATGCAAAACATTCTCTGGTGCAGCTCCATCCAGAGATGGGAGTTGTGTTTGTGTTGGCGACCCTCCTGTCCTGTGCACCAACAGCAATTCTTGTATATTCATCCGTGAATTGTTCTGTGAATTATTTCTGTAATTTATGTTTGTAGCATGGCCCAAGCAGAGGGTCACCCATTTGAGTCTGGTCTGCTTGAGGTTTCTTCCTCAGAGGGAGTTTTTCCTTACCACTGTTGCTCTGGGGGTTGGTAAGGTTAGACCTTACCTGTGTGAAGCGCCTTGAGGCAACTCTGTTGTGATTTGGCGCTATATAAAGGAAAGTAAATTGAAATTGAATTGAAATTGAGATCTTTTCTTGTAATTACGAAGTCCTAATCTCGTAATTACGAGATCTTTTCTCGTAATTTAGGGAATAACGCTGTTGTGTCTGATGATCTGCGGATGTTAATGCTGGATTTTACAGTTGCAAACTGAGTTTTACCATTGACACATTAGCAGAGCCGGTAAAATGGCTGTTTGCGACCATAATCCAGCATTAACATCCGCAAATCATCAGACACAAGGGGGGTATTTGGATTCTAATCCAATTCCAACGTTTGCACGGATTCGTGTCCACCACTGAAGGCTACTTCTCATTTTTCCTCATAATAATATAGTTTGGTAAAAATGTTACGCAGACAAAGGATATGGTTGGCTCATCAAAGCTTACCGTGGCAACAGCATCTTCATGCCAAACTGAAAATTCTGTGAGCAGAATCCACATCAATACTTTCGTATGGTAGCTTAAAGTAATTCATTTCGGTGTTGTTGCTAAGCCAGTTTTTTTTCTTGTTCTTCTTCGTGTTTATATCAGGCGTGGCACAATCCAGATGGACACAAATGCAAGCTCACAAGACTGATTAAGTTCAAATGGTTTAATAACAGGCAGGGGTTCGGTACACGGGTGGTATAGCAGCGAGGCAAAGGTAGAAAAAAGGCGAGAGGCTGAGACGTGGTACAATAAACAAGCACAGGTCAAAAAACACGGTGTAAGGGCTATCAGAGGCAAGGCAAAAATCAAGGTCAAAAAATGAGTCAAAATACATGCAGGCAAAAACAGAGCGAGGAACAGGGCTGGAAAGTGTACAAAGACAATGATCCTGCAGTGAGCTGTGAGCCTGTGAGGGCTTAAGTAACTGGTAGTGTAATTAGCGAAACAAGATGCAGGTGTCAGTGAAAGTTCTGGAAGGGGGCGTGACTAGTGAAAAAATATATGCACGGTGCAAGATAGTGAAGGCAGAGTGGAGTGATGAAAGAGACCAAGACACATGAGCAGGTGCAAGAGCGGAAGTGGATGAAAACAAAGAGCAGAAAGAGAGACAAAGACACAAGTGCTGGTGCAATCAAAGAAGATGAGGCAATAACAGAAACCATGGACAGAATACAGTACAACTATAACCAGGACCAGGACAGAGCATGAACATGAGAACTGAAAACAAAACCTGACATTATAGCATAACTGAAATCACAAATGAGATGAACTAAATAAACAGGTGAAAAACTAATGATCAAAAACACACACTGGCTGAACAAAAGTAGAACGGAACTGAACAATGGCAAAAGTATGGAAAGTAACAAAGAAACAAAGTGGCAAAGCAAAATCAAACAGAATAAATGCAACCGGTGACTATAGAATAGTGCAGTAACGAAAACAAGATAACTGCTAACCAGAAAATGCAATAAGACAGATAATAACAAAAATCTGTGAGTAAAGCCTAATACAATAAATGTGATAAACAGAACTAAACTAAGACTAATGTAACTTAAGGGACCAAGAGTGAAAGCAAACAATAAAGCAAAACTAAATATGTGGCAAAGAAAAGATACACAGAGAATAAATTAAACAAAGCCAGTCATAACATGAACATGACAATGATAACAAGACATGACACAGAGGCTCAGAACATGGAAAAAGGTCCAGAATCATAACAGCTGGCCCCAAAAGGGCCAGACCATGACTGTTTAATGGCAATTGACAACCTCTTGCTCTCAGCTGCCAGCACCATTATTGACATCTGCGTAGCAACACGCGTAGATAGGGCACGGAGTAACACATTAAAGGTGAAACGGTTTTAATATTTTGCCACCGTTTACGCGATATTTTATGGTCTGAAATCTCACACGATTAACCAATCAGATTTGCGGAAAAAATGTAATTGGGTCAGAATACGAGATCAGGGGTCTAATTTTTACTCTCCTATTTTACTTTTCCTTTTTAGATATTTAGATATACCTTTGTATACTGGCATAGTTCCACCTTAGAATTGGAATATAATATATAAGATATAACTTACTGAATTTTCATGGACACACTGCAAAACACAAATATTTTACCAAATACGTCTGCCTGATTTCTTGCCAAAATATTTAATCATGGTAAGATGCTGCTTTTTTTTTTTTTTTTTTTGCGTGTATTGCTGTGTTGTATATGTTGTGACCGCCCTGTGCAGGAACAGTGCCAGATGTAAGATTTGGTGCAGGAAGTTGTGGAACAATGAACTTCCCCAGGCAGGTTTTTGTCGGAAAGAGGAGCACGGAGATGGAATGTGTTTGTGTAAAGTTACGTTACACTCTGGTTTTAGTCTTAATGCACTATATCTGATGGGATGTATCATACAGCAAAGATCTTATTCACCTCACTGATTAAACTGTGGTTATATATGATATAATGGTAACCAGAATAAATTGTGTGCAGTGCTTTAACCTGACCTACAACTGGGCATCATTTGTAAATCCATCCTTGTAATATTGGTGCAGTAGTAAAGGAAGTGGGGTATTTTGCTACAGTTTCAGCCTCATAAATTGAGGATTGAATCATTCAGTCATTAAATGCTATTTGCACTCTGTGTTTTGTTTTCCTTCAATAGAGACTTTCTTCCTCGCGGTTCTGGTATTGTCACTCGCAGACCTTTAATCCTCCAACTTCTTACTGCGAACACTGGTAGGTAAGACACTTATTCACAGTGGTCTTATAGTAAAAGCTGCCCACAGATGGCAGTGTGATACCCCACAGTGATCACGAGTTCATGAGTAATGGCGCTATAATAGTCATGAGGTACAAAAAAAAAGGATTCTTTGGCTGTTTTTTTATTTTTTACAGAAAAGTGAGATAAATTTGCTCTGTATTCTACATCAATGCTCTTTCACAGTTTTACAATCTACCTACACATACAGTAGTTTTCAGAATAATAGTAGTGCTATGTGACTAAAAACATTAATCCAGGTTTTGAGTATATTTCTTATTGTTACATGGGAAACAAGGTACCAGTAGATTCAATAGATTCTCACAAATCCAACAAGACCAAGCATTCATGATATACACACTCTTAAGGGTATGAAATTGGGCTATTAGTAAAAAAAAAAAGTAGAAAAGGGGGTGTTCACAATAATAGTAGCATCTGCTGTTGACACTACAAACTCAAAACTATTATGTTCAAACTGCTTTTTTAGCAATCATGTGAATCACTAAACTAGTATTTAGTTGTATGACCACAGTTTTTCATGATTTCTTCACATCTGCGAGGCAGTCATTTTGTTGGTTTGGAACCAAGATTTTGCTTGTTTACTAGTGTGCTTGGGGTTATTGTCTTGTTGAAACACCCATTTCAAGGGCATGTCCTCTTCAGCATAAGGCAACATGACCTCTTCAAGTATTTTGACATATCCAAACTGATCCATGATACCTGATATGTGATATATAGGCCCAACACCATAGTAGGAGAAACATGCCCATATCATGATGCTTGCACCAATCAATCAATCAATCAATCAATTTTTTTATATAGCGCCAAATCACAACAAACAGTTGCCCCAAGGCGCTTTATATTGTAAGGCAAGGCCATACAATAATTATGTAAAACCCCAACGGTCAAAACGACCCCTTGTGAGCAAGCACTTGGCGACAGTGGGAAGGAAAAACTCCCTTTTAACAGGAAGAAACCTCCAGCAGAACCAGGCTCAGGGAGGGGCAGTCTTCTGCTGGGACTGGTTGGGGCTGAGGGAGAGAACCAGGAAAAAGACATGCTGTGGAGGGGAGCAGAGATCGATCACTAATGATTAAATGCAGAGTGGTGCATACAGAGCAAAAAGAGAAAGAAACAGTGCATCATGGGAACCCCCCAGCAGTCTAAGTCTATAGCAGCATAACTAAGGGATGGTTCAGGGTCACCTGATCCAGCCCTAACTATAAGCTTTAGCAAAAAGGAAAGTTTTAAGCCTAATCTTAAAAGTAGAGAGGGTGTCTGTCTCCCTGATCTGAATTGGGAGCTGGTTCCACAGGAGAGGAGCCTGAAAGCTGAAGGCTCTGCCTCCCATTCTACTCTTACAAACCCTAGGAACTACAAGTAAGCCCGCAGTCTGAGAGCGAAGCGCTCTATTGGGGTGATATGGTACTACGAGGTCCCTAAGATAAGATGGGACCTGATTATTCAAAACCTTATAAGTAAGAAGAAGAATTTTAAATTCTATTCTAGAATTAACAGGAAGCCAATGAAGAGAGGCCAATATGGGTGAGATATGCTCTCTCCTTCTAGTCCCCGTCAGTACTCTAGCTGCAGCATTTTGAATTAACAAGGCTTTTTAGGGAACTTTTAGGACAACCTGATAATAATGAATTACAATAGTCCAGCCTAGAGGAAATAAATGCATGAATTAGTTTTTCAGCATCACTCTGAGACAAGACCTTTTTGATTTTAGAGATATTGCGTAAATGCAAAAAAGCTGTTGTGTGGGCCGCTGAAGAGGAGGTACTGCTGGCCCACTACCACCAGAGGGCGCCCTGCTTGGAGTGCGGGCTCCAAGCACGAGAGGGCGCCAGACCCAGAGGAAGTGACAGCTGTCACTCATCACTCCAGCTGTCACTCATCTACACCACTATATAAGCCGGACTGCAACTCCACCTCCCCGCCGAGAAATCGACTACCAGTACCAAGGTAATTTCTCTGCTGACTGACACATTGTGTAACAATCTGAACTTCTGTTGCAGCCGTTTTCCTGAAGTGTTGCCTTGTCTGGAGGATTGGCGTTTGGTGTGACAGTGACGGCTTCATCTCACACCCCATCCCAGATAAGTGGTTGATCAGGAGCTGCACGAGTGTGTGCGATTTGGAGGTGGAGGTGCTCCCTCCTAACGGTGTCTGGACTGTGAATTACTGAGTGTGCGGACTCACACTCACACATCATATTTCTGCTTTCTGCCAGCAGTACCAGGGTCGACAGCCGAAGACAGAGGCCACCTGGGGACTCGGGACTTGGCGGCTCCGGTGTTCTTCAGACCGTTGGTGGTGGAAGCCGTGTGGGACGCGGCTTCTCTCTCGTCGGGCGTCTTCTATCTTCGAGCCTGCCCACACGTCACCTGGTGTTTATTGACTGTGAAAATTACGACACCTTTCGTTGTGTATTATCACAACATTAAATTGTTACCTTTTGGCTTACTCATTGTCCGTTCATTTGCGCCCCCTGTTGTGGGTCCGTGCTACGACACCTTCCCAACAAAAGCAGTCCTACATATTTGTTTAATATGCGCTTTGAATGACATATCCTGATCAAAAATGACTCCAAGATTTCTCACAGTATTACTAGAGGTCAGGGTAATGCCATCCAGAGTAAGGATCTGGTTAGACACCATGTTTCTAAGATTTGTGGGGCCAAGTACAATAACTTCAGTTTTATCTGAGTTTAAAAGCAGGAAATTAGAGGTCATCCATGTCTTTATGTCTGTAAGACAATCCTGCAGTTTAGCTAATTGGTGTGTGTCCTCTGGCTTCATGGATAGATAAAGCTGGGTATCATCTGCGTAACAATGAAAATTTAAGCAATACCGTCTAATAATACTGCCTAAGGGAAGCATGTATAAAGTGAATAAAATTGGTCCTAGCACAGAACCTTGTGGAACTCCATAATTAACTTTAGTCTGTGAAGAAGATTCCCCATTTACATGAACAAATTGTAATCTATTAGACAAATATGATTCAAACCACCGCAGCGCAGTGCCTTTAATACCTATGGCATGCTCTAATCTCTGTAATAAAATTTTATGGTCAACAGTATCAAAAGCAGCACTGAGGTCTAACAGAACACCACCATGCTTCACTGTCTTCACTGTGAACTGTGGCTTGAATTCAGAGTTTGGGGGTCGTCCCACAAACTGTCTGCGGCCCTTGGACCCAAAAAGAACAATTTTACTCTCATCAGTCCACAAAATATTCCTCCATTTCTCTTTAGGCCAGTTGATGTGTTCTTTGGCAAATTGTAACCTCTTCTGCACGTCTTTTATTTAACAGAGGGACTTTGCGGGGGATTCTTGCAAATAAATTCGCTTCACACAGGCGTCTTCTAACTGTCGCAGCACTTACAGGTAACTCCAGACTGTCTTTGATCATCCTGGAGCTGATCAATGGGTGAGCCTTTGCCATTCTGGTTATTCTTCTATCCATTTTGATGGTTGTTTTCCGTTTTCTTCCACGCGTCTCTGTTTTTTGTCCATTTTAAAGCATTGGAGATCATTGTAGATGAACAGCCTATAATTTTTTGCACCTGTGTATAAGTTTTCCCCTCTCCAATCAACTTTTTAATCAAACTACGCTGTTCAACTGAACAATGTCTTGAACGTCCCATTTTCCTCAGACTTTCAAAGAGAAAAGCATGTTCAACAGGTGCTGGCTTCATCCTTAAATAGGAGACACCTGATTCACACCTGTTTGTTCCACAAAATTGACGAACTCACTGATTGAATGCCACACTACTATTATTGTGAACACCCCCTTTTCTACTTTTTTAACTAATAGCCCAATTTCATAGTCTTGACACTAAGATGTGTGTCAAGTAAAGTTTTAGATGTACCATCTATTTTTCTGAAATCCACGTTATTATTAATGGTCCCACATTATATGAGTTACCACTGTATATCAGAGAATTTAAAACTTTAGCTCGTTTTAGATCTTCTTTGTATCAATGTTATTATCAGCTTTATGTAATATGTTTAGTTAACAAGTTTATTTTATTATTGTTGTTGTTAGTTTTAATATGTTATAATACTCTGCCATGCAGAGGATATGCCATTTTAATGTTTCACGTTTTATGTCATGAACTATGATGTTTCAAGGTTTAAATAAAGATTACTATTAATATTAACTGTGCTACAGAATTGGCATTATCACAAAAACTAATTTTCAGTCTGTTTCTTGAATTAAACTCTCGAATCTTTTTAGCAGAACCTGGTGAATTAGTATCATCACAAATAATAAGACTGAAGAAGTATTTAAGTATATGGCCCAGTTTTCAGAAAGTTTGTCATTGTTTTATGTTTTAAAGCTACAGTGTGTAGGACTTAGGGGCGTTTATTAGCATCAATGGAATGCAGCATTTATAACCATCTGCTAATTAGTCTACAATTACCTGCAACAACAAATCAATGTGTTTTCATAAGTTTGGAAGGAGTCCTTTATATTTACCTAGGAGCGGTCCCCCTCATGAAGGCTGCCATGTTGCACCGCCATATTACTACAGTAGCCCAAAAGGGACATACCTGCTTTTTTTTACATTTTACAACATGGCTGGAAGACTGATGAAAAAAAAACAGAAGAGGAATCACTTGTTGCTCCTCTATCCACTGCCTACTGGTTGCTAGTGCAGACTAACAAAGTTTGGGAACCACAATTTTTTATAACAGGATCCTATGAATTTGTTCATCATAAGAGAAGGCAAAGTGAGCATGAATCACTATTGCCAAATAGAGAAAACTGTGAAGACAACAAAATCATGACCAGTGTTGGCATAATGCAGTTTGCAACCTCACCAATAGAGGATGCTAAATCCTACACACTGTAGCTTTAAGAAAGCCCAGTTGAACGTGGCCCTGAAAGGTTGACTATACAGTTCAAGTCAGATGTTTAGATGCACTTTCCCATTCAAGAGTGTCTAAACTTTTGACTTGAAGTGCATACTTGGTTTTCTGTAGGACTATGTGTATTCTTCAACTTTGTTTTTCCAGAGTATGGTGTGTTTTTCCACTGCAAGGGAAAAAGGTTCAGAGACTTTGAAGAGATCTGCAAGGAGATTGAAAAGGAGACATACAGACTTAATGGATCCAATAAGGGAATCTCGCCCATCCCTATCAAGCTACGAATTTACTCGCCACACGGTAGCTCAGTGTTTTTTTTGTGAATTATCCTTTCACGATGGGTCCGTTTCTCTGACGGTGTTTCTTCTTTGTGTTCTTATGTACTTTTGTGCACTCATGTCTTGGCAGTGTTGAACCTGACTCTCATCGACTTACCTGGCATCATCAAGGTGCCTGTGGGTGACCAGCCATCAGATATCGAGTACCAGGTGCGCAACATGATCATGCAGTACATTAGTAAGGAAAACTGCCTCATCCTGGCTGTCACACCAGCCAACACTGACCTGGCAAATTCCGACGCACTCAAAATGGCCAAAGATGTTGACCCGCAAGGTGAGCCGTAAATGTGTTTCAGAGGGGTGCCAGCTTGTATTATGTCTTGGATTGTTGTGAGCCTAGATATTTACTCTTTAGGTATGTTTTCAACTGAGAACGCTCTCAGCTGTCTATAAATTAGAGCCCAATAGATATTGATTTTTTTTTTTTGGGGGGGGGGGGGGTGATACCAATATAAGGGCATAAAAAAATTTACAGTACTGATTCATCTGCTGATATATACAATGAAAATGTCAATGATTCCTAATGTTTTGTTATAATGCCCTTATGATGAAGAAATGTAATTGAGATTTAATGTTTTACAGATTTACTTGAACTTAATTGTAAATTACTGTAAACATACGAACAACAAACCAACATGTGTCACACTGCTGTCACACTGCTTTCACGTGGATTGGCAGTTGAAGTGTCGCATCGCTTAGGATTTGCTTAAAATAGACTTCTTGTCTATGTTGGCCCCGACTTGTTGGTGGCATAGCAACCACTTGTGTCTTGTTGCTGTAAAATGCCCACTCTGACAAAAAATGAATATTTGGTCACCTTGCCTCTGTCTTTTGTAGTTAATGTGACCAAGGGGTGATGGTGGTCCCAACCATGGTTGACAGTGTTGTAAACAACGTCATCAGTTGTCTGCTGGACGAACTACGTAAAGACAGTTGCCAACCGCCAAAATATTTTTCTATATTGTTTATTCAGTCAAACAAAATTTTAAAATGGGCAAAAATAAAGTAGATACCAGTATGTCCCTGAAAGGCTAAATACTGACCGATATTATCAGCCAATTTATATCAGTTGGGCTGTTGTGTGGGCCGCTGAAGAGGAGGTACTGCTGGCCCACCACCACCAGTCGGCGGCCTGCTTGGAGTGCGGGCTTCAAGCATGAGAGGGCGCCGAGACAACAGAGAGTGACAGCTGTCACTCATTTACACCAGCTGTCACCAATCACCACCGTCCCTACAAAAGCCGGATTATTACTCCACCTCCTCGCCGAGAAAGCAGCTACCGTCTAAGGTAATTTCTCTGTTGACTCAAACCGTTGAGTGATAATCTGAACTTCTTTTGCAGCCGTTATCCTGTGGTGTTCTGCCTTATCTGTGGGATTGGCGTTTGGTGTGACAGCGACGGCTTCGCCTCACACCCCAAACCAGATAAGTGGTTTAAACAGGAACTGCACGAGTGTGTGATTGGAGGTGGAGGTTTTCCCTCCTAGAAGATCTGTAGGTGAAGGATTACTGGGTGTGTGGATACACACTCACCATTAACTGTTTTCATCTTCTGCCAGCAGTACCAGGGTCTGCAACAGAAGACGGTGACCACCTGGGGACTCAGGACTTGGCGGCTCCGGTGTTCTTCAGGCCGTTGGTGGTGGAAGCTGTGTGGGTCCCGGCTCTTCGATCGCCAGAGGTCTCCTATCTTCAAGCCTGCCCGCACATCACCTTGTGTTTAATTGGCATTATATTTTTGTCTGTATCCCGCTGTGCGTTTCACAAAATTAAATTGTTACTCTTTGTCTTATCCATTGTCCGTTCATTTGCGCCCCCTGTTGCGGGTCCGTGTTACGACACCTTCCCAACATGGGCTCTGCTATAAATCCTGTGCAGATGGCATCAAATGAGATCATGTGATCTGCCATCTTGGTTGGCAAGAAAAGTTTTGCTCCAACTGGCACAACTAGTACATCATAAATCCTGTTCTTCAGTAATCTCAGATGGACCTTCTGACAGGAAGAAGAACACATGATGGTTTCATGATCATCATATAGCTACACCAGTGGGTAGGGACAAAAGAAGCATATTTATTTCTACAGATTTCCACCAGAACCAGAAAGACAAGCAAAATGAATTATACAGAAGAATTGGGAGAAATGGGAGCCAACCACCAACAATTAGATGAAGTGAACACATCCTAATGGCAACTTGTTCTCAACTTATTTTTGCTTGAATAGCAGCAGATAATAGGAGTTTGAGCCTGTGCAATTTCACATTTGTTGCTGCTCTTTTTATTTAAGGATCCAGACATCTAAATCTGGTTCTGGGCTGGTCCACAAGATTTTAAATTGGGTGCATTTAAATTAGACAGTTTTGACAAAATTTCATGAATTGTACATTTGGGTTACTTTTAGACTGGTTCTGATTAATGTTATGCACTTGAGTGTCTGGATAGAAACCCCGTGGTTCTGTTTCTGTTAGGTTGTGAACATTAATTTGTGTGATTTGATCATCACTTTGCATGACGTGACTGTTTAATTGAATGAGTTTAATTTGATCAAGTCCTGTGAAAGCCCTGAGGCCCATTGATGCTGGTGCTTATTCACGATAAACACCAGCATAGGAGTAGGGTTAGTAATAGTGAGTTAAAAAAAAACCCTGTCACGAGAATTTGACTCATTTCGTGACAGAGGACAAAAGAAAAACGTGAGACTGGGCTGGAAGAAAAGGCAGCGTGTTAAATTATCCAGGCAGACTACATTTTGCCACATATTGTTAATTAGGGTCCTATCTCACTGGGCATGAATGTTGGAGAGCAGTTGGAGACACGACTTAGCGATCAAGCACGTAATTGATATCTCACCGAAGTGGCCACTTGCAGCTGAAGATGATTGACATTTTTGCACACAAAGTGTTCAGCTCTTATTATCCCGTTATTATCCATGTGAATAGACTGTGCCATTAATGGCAAAATAAAATAAATAATAAAATAATAATAATGAATAAAAAAGAATACTAATAATAATAATGATAAAGCCTACAGCGCACTCACTGATTTGCACAATGATGTCCCTGCTGGATCTGTGTCCTATCTTCCATGTCCAGGATCCACAGCGTATATGATCCTTTTGTCCTCTGCTTCAAAATAGGCACACAATGATCATTCACAAACAGCTTCTGCTCTGTAATGCAGGGTTGTCCAGCAGTGCTTCAGGCGTGTGCATCCTGTGATGTGATTTGATTTATTCGGTAATAACATTGTAAGTCCCGTTGGTTGTTTCTTTGTTTTTTTCACTCAGAGTCTCCACAGCAGATCCGAGGTGGATCTGCATGTTGATTTGGCACAGACATCGGTATTTTGGCTCTGATGAACATATGACGTAACATTTCCACAGTGCAGCATTTAACTGAAAGACTTAAAGGCGCATGTGCGCTGTTGGAGTTGGAACTGAGGAGTGCGTGTCCTTTAATGAAAACATGTCGTTATAGTTCCTCTGATTGAGCATCCCTCACAACGAGTACATCAAAGAACTCTCACTACACGTCCACAGAGAGAGAGAGAAGGAGAGAGGGCGGAAGGAAGAGAACGGGAGAGGGAAAAAGAGAGAGAGCGGTAGAGGAGAGAGAGACAGTGGGAGAGACACGTACAGAGACAGAGCGCGCTCAAGACAAAAATGGATTCAGAATGACAGTACTGTGCACTCTGCTCCACTAGACTTGTGCTCTCCCCCACCCCCCCCCCCCAAAAAAGAGAAAAGGCATCAAATGCGTAAGTCCAGAAATCTCAAACAGAAGTACTGATGACCTGCAACTGTGTCCAGGCAGACAGCAGTTCAGCCTCTTCCAGATGTGGCTGTTCCTCTCCAATCGTCTCTGCTATTGTGGTGTGCTCCCTGGCAGCTCGTGCATGTGGCCCAGCCTCCCCCCTCTCGCCACCCCTCCCACAGTTCTCTCATAAGTCTCTCTCCAGCAGCGATTGCTCTGGGTGCATGCTGGGAGGAGCCTTGTTGCCTTGCCAACTTTGAAAAATTCAAAATCCAGGCGCGACGCTCTGCGGGTGAAGCAAGGGAAGAGTGCCACCTAGAGAACGACGTGCAGAATCAAGCGATTTCCCTTGCAATGGCCGTTTACAGGCTGTCACAGCCCAGTAAGATAGAACCCATAGCTTATCATCTTTGTATTTAAGAAATTTGACAGATTTGTGCGTGTGCTTTACATTCTGATAGCAACAGGCATATTTGTGCACTAAGTCCTACAACCTCTTTTGCCAACCAACATGGTGATGTCAACACTGAAGCTGCTGTGACTTCACAGGTTCTACAGAAACACTTAAAATTAACATTACAATAAGGGTCCATATTACATTATGAAGAAATAATGTGTATTTCTGTAAGAGTGGCAAACATGTATATTTCACACTTCCACGGGTTTTAAAATCACTTTTGGAGACTTTAAAAAAATAAAAAAATATTTTATTTCTCATTGCCCTTTAGGTCAGCGCACAATTGGTGTAATTACCAAACTGGACTTGATGGATAAAGGAACAAATGCCATGGACGTACTAGAGAACAGATTACTTCCTCTACAGAAAGGTGTGTTTTGTTTGTGTGTTCATATGTGTTGAGCCAAGTGTGGCTCCAGTTACACTCTGCTTTATGACACTGAACATTTGAAATTTGCATTTCGACATTAAAGACCTTATTTTAATGACGGGCTCCAAAACGAGCTGTGCAAAGAACGCAAATCCATTTAGGGTGTATCCTAGTGCACTTTGCTGTTTAAATGGCATGAAATGCAAAACCGAGCACTGTCCACAAAGGGCTTGGGTTTACTGTCCACATTATTAATGACTTGTAAAAAATTCATGCAAATTCATGTCACTTTTTCCAATCGCTGAGATTATTTATTTATTTTTTTAAGGATTGTTTTTATGTTTACATGTCTGTACCATCATTCCCAGTCATAGAAAGTTCAGCAAAATCTTTTAAATACTTGATATTGCAGGTATGATTAAAATCTATACAGACCATTTCTCATTTGGTTGCATTGTGTCAGGGTCCTGTCTCACTGGGCACGACTTTTGGGGAGCAGTTAGAGACACAAATTAGCGACCAAACACGCAAACAAGCGACAGTGTCACCGTTGGTACCTCACTGAAGTGGCAACTTGCAGCTGAAGACGAGTAACACGTTTGTGCACAAAGTTTTCAGCTCTTATTTTCCTCTTATTATCCATGTAGTCCATGGTCTACTAGGGGTCCGCATGCCCCCCCCCCCGCACAGCCTGACTTCTTTGGTATGTTGTTATGTATATAGGCCTACTGCATCAGAAAAATCATGTTAACATTAAATAAAGTGGTACAAAATATGTATGTGTTTGAGCCTGTTGTGACCTCACTAAATGAACAGACTGAAAAATTAGGGGTATGAGAAATAAAATTGATCAGACCACACAGTTATGATTTTAATATCTCAGCAAGTGAAGTGTCATTTGAAAGGTCTTGAGGACCCCTAACTTGTGGTATTGATTAAATGTCGGTTATGTCATTGGTTATGTAAATATAGGCCAAAAGGTCACATGTACTCTAAGGAAGTCAAAAATTCACTACCTTCCCAATTTAAAATGCTGCTGTGGTCGGCCACAACAGCATTTTAAATTTTTCCAACATGTTTGAGTGGGATTGCATTACTTTAAAAAACAACAACAAAAAACAATATAACCACTAATTGTCTTGTTTGAACAAGAGCTGAATGAGGCTCCTCCCCCCTCCTCCCCTCTCTCTCTCATGCGTAAAGCCCCATTTACACATAGACGGTTTTGTCGGCGGGTAGTACGTAGACTGATGTTCGCAATAGTTCCGGCTGTTTTCGCGGTGGAAAGGGGTGGAGCATTTCACCGGCGTTTTGACCGCCATACTATCCACAAATAGGCGGATAAAACGGCGCTAAATCCGCCGAATAAAGCAGCGTTTTGACGCCGTAGCATCCGGCACACATCAGGCAACGGGGGTTAATACCCAGTTCTATCCTTTACAATCGCAGGTTAAGACGCGCGTGAGAACGGCGGTGTTCTGCTGCCGCCGATAATGCCCTGTGTACCGCTGGTTAATACCCAGGTTTTTATCCAGGCAAATCCTGCGTTACTCCAGGATCATTTGCATATAGGCATCGCCCCCAGAGTATAATAGGCTGAAGCAGCAGGAATACATGCCTCTGTCACTACAGGGGGAGGGAGAGCATCCTCAGCCTTTTCTTCTCCTTCCTTTCCCCCTCCTCAACGTGTTGCTCCGTCTCCACCACAGGCGTCCCCTCTGCTTCTGAACCAGACCTCTTGGTTTCCTTCTTCTTTAAGTCCTTGCCGCTGCCAACTTTCTTTTAGGAGGCATACTGGAGCTTCTCTCCAAAAATATCTGGAGCTGGCCGCAAGTGAGAGGCCTGCTTGCAACGCGCTAGCGTTTTTATACTAACCGCCGCCAATCGGCTGTTTGGAACGCCGTTTTAACCGGGAGGTGGCGTTTAGAATGGCGTACTGTCCGCTAGCGCCGCCGTTTTGTCTGCCTCTGTCGCCGGTTAAAACGCTGTTGTGTACACCGATGTGGGCTCTATCTCCATTTTATACGCCGTTGATTAGGGATACAGCGCCGGCCACCAAATAATGGCGGTGTAAACTGTGGCATTACAGGAAGGACAGGAAGGGACAGGATGAAACGGCGATTAAAAAGTATCAAACGCCGTTGTTCGCGTTGTCTCTGTCGTCACGCGAATTCTCCGGGAGCGCTCCTGGAATTATTCGACATGTTAAATAATTTTTTCGACGATTCTCGGTGAAGCCAGAACTAAGCCACGCCCCCTAGCGCCGGCGTTAACAATGGCGTTTGATCCCTAAGACGGCCCTGAGGAGCCAAAAACTCTTCCGGGACGCTTCCGGGAGCTCTTACCATCTATGTGTAAACGGGGCTTAAGTCCCTTCGGCTGCTCCCTTGTTTGCACTCGGGGTCACCACAGCAAATCCAAGGTGGATCTGCATGTTGAATTGGCACAGGTTTTACGCCGGATGCCCTTCCTGACGCAACTCCACATTACACAGAGAAATGTGGCAGGGGTGGGTTTTCCTAACCCTCCCCTCCCCTCCCCCTCCCCCTTGCTCTCACTGATTGTTCCTCCGAACTTTTTGGAAACAGGAGCTTTTAGACTGGAAAATAAAACGTAAACTTCTGAATGTATCAGCATCTACGAACACTGACACTTTGGATTATTTTAATTGAGTTATTTTTTCCTTTAAGTCAGAGTTGAAAGAGACCCTGTGCATCTCCGTTCTGATCTGCTTTCAGCACTGAAAGCAGCTGACTGCTGATCTCTCTGCTGTTTGCGGCAGAGATATAAAGAAAATGAGAAATATATTTCTTATTTTTTTAATTGCTTGGTTGAAATTTGAAAATAAAACAAAAGTACAACACTATAAGCTTGAATTACGATCGAATTGGTACATTTTTCAGCAACATTTCAGTTCATTTTTTGGAAAATCCATGCCGGGCAGAAGAGGAAATGTGAACCGAGGACCAGGAGGAAATTTGCAGTACTGGGCGGTACCACCTGGCGCCATCCACCATAGCTAGGACCCTGGTTAACATAATTTTTCTGATGCAGTAGGCCTATATATATATATAAAACATCATACCAAAGAAGTCAAGCTGTGGGGGTGTGTGTGTGTGGGGGGGGGGGGGGGTGCATGTGGACCCCTAGTAGCCCATGGACTAATGTGAATAGACTGTGGAAATTCCCCCACTGTTCCAAATAATGGCAGAATCAAATAAAATAAATAATAATAAATAAAATAATAATAAATAAAAATAATAATAACAATAATAAAGTAATAAACCTTTCCAGGAACCATCCACTATGCTGTGCCAGTATGAACCTCAGAGCTGTGTTGTCTGGAGCCGTGTGCTTCTCCCGTGGCAAATTGGTTAGGCGAGAGGCCAGACTAAGAATGGTTCACAAGACACTGTTATTTCTACCTGGTTCTTTTATGTAAAATTCTGCCCTTACCAAAAACTAAACCATTGTATTCCTCATTTTGAGTTTATTCAAGGTAATGTTAGAAACCAGGCCTGGGACCCTCACAGACAGCGTCCATCTTGTGAAAGACACATGAAGTAAATTGTACAGCACTTTTATACAATGTGGGTGTTAACAGTGGGTGTGGTTTAGTCTCACATTTCTAATGTTACTGGCTCTCACCAACAGGGGGTGGTCTCCCCTGGACACATGATAGAGTAAATCTTAATATATTTCTCAGAACGTCCAAACAAATAACACAAATAGTTGATAGTTAACATAAAATAAAGAATTAGCACAGATATTATCTAACAACACCATGAAAAATGAGGAAATGTGAACCGGCCCGGGGCCCCCATCTGGAGCCAGGCCTGGATGTAGGGCCCATCATTGAAGGCCTGGTGGCTGGACATGCCACGGATTCCAATCGGGCACAGCCCGAAAAGGCAGCATGGACCTTCCATCTCCATCCTGTGGACTCACCACCCGCAGGGGGAACCGCTGGTGTCGGGTGCGCTGTCCCATGGGTGGCAATGAAAGTTGAGGGCCTCGACGGACCAGACCCGGGTGACGGGCTAGCTCGTGGGGTGTGGAACGTCATCTCGCTGTGGGGAAAGGAGCCGGAGCTTGCGCGGGAGGTGGAGCGATACCAGTCAGATTTGGTGGGCCTCGCCTCCACGCACAGCCTCTGCCCCGGAAACACTCTTCTTGATAGGGGTTGGACCTTATTCTTCTCTGGAGTTGCCCAGGGTGTGAGGTGCTGGGGATACTCACGATGCCCCAGCTGAGCTCTGCTATGTTGGAGTTTACCCCGTTAGATGATAGGGTTGCCTCCCTGCGCCTTTGTGTGGCGGGGGAAAACTCTGTTGTTTGTGCATATGCACCGAACAGCAGTTTGGAGTATTCGGCCTTCTTGGAGTCCTTGAATGGAGTCCTATATGGGGCTCCGGTGGGGGACTCCATTGTTCTGCTGGAGGACTTCAACGCAGACGTGGGCAATGACAGAGACACCTGGAGAGGTGTGACTGGGAGGAACGGCCTCCCCGATCTAAACCCAAATGGTCGTTTGTTATTGGACTTCTGTGCTAGTCACAGACTGTCCATAACGAACACCATGATTGAACATAAGGATGCTCATAAGTGTACATGGTACCAGAGCACCCTAGGCAGAAGATCTATGATTGGTTTTTCAGATCAGTGTGACCCAGTTCTCTGTTCAATCAATCAACTTTCTTCTTATATAGCGCCAAATCACAACAAACAGTTGCCCCAAGGCGCTCCATATTATAAGGCAAGGCCATACAACAACCATGAAAAACCCCAACGGTCAAAACGACCCCCTATGAGCAAGCACTTGGCAACAGTGGGAAGGAAAAACTCCCTTTTAACAGGAAGAAACCTCCAGCAGAACCAGGCTCAGGGAGGGGCAGTCTTCTGCTGAGACTGGTTGGGGCTGAGGGAAAAAACCAGGAAAAAGACATGCCGTGAAGGGGGGCAGAGATCGATCACTAATGATTAAATGCAGAGTGATGCATACGGAGCAAAAAGAGAAAGAAACAGTGCATCATGGGAACCCCCCCACAATCTACGTCTAAAGCAGCATAACCAAGGGATGGTCCAGGGTCACCCGATCCAGCCCTAACTATAAGCCTTAGCGAAAAGGAAAGTTTTAAGCCTAATCTTAAAAGTAGAGAGGGTATCTGTCTCCCTGATCTGAATTGGGAGCTGGTTCCACAGGAGAGGAGCCTGAAAGCTGAAGGCTCTGCCTCCCATTCTACTCTTACAAACCCTAGGAACTACAAGTAAGCCCGCAGTCTGAGAGCGAAGCGCTCTAATGGGGTAATATGGTACTACGAGGTCCCTAAGATAAGATGGGACCTGATTATTCAAAACCTTATAAGTAAGAAGAAGAATTTTAAATTCTATTCTAGAATTAACAGGAAGCCAATGAAGAGAGGCCAACACGGGTGAGATATGCTCTCTCCTACTAGTCCCCGTCAGTACTCTAGCTGCAGCATTCTGAACCAACTGAAGGCTTTTTAGGGAACTTTTAGGACAACCTGATAATAATGAATTACAATAGTCCAGCCTAGAGGAAATAAATGCATGAATTAGTTTTTCAGCATCACTCTGAGACAAGACCTTTCTGATTTTAGAGATATTGCGTAAATGCAAAAAGGCAGTCCTACATATTTGTTTAATATGCGCTTTGAATGACATATCCTGATCAAAAATGACTCCAAGATTTCTCACAGTATTACTAGAGATCAGGGAAATGCCATCCAGAGTAACGATCTGGTTAGACACCATGCTTCTAAGATTTGTGGGGCCAAGTACAATAACTTCAGTTTTATCTGAGTTTAAAAGCAGGAAATTAGAGGTCATCCATGTCTTTATGTCTGTAAGACAATCCTGCAGTTTAGCTAATTGGTGTGTATCTTCTGGCTTCATGGATAGATAAAGCTGGGTATCATCTGCGTAACAATGAAAATTTAAGCAATACCGTCTAATAATACTGCCTAAGGGAAGCATGTATAAAGTGAATAAAATTGGTCCTAGCACAGAACCTTGTGGAACTCCATAATTAACTTTAGTCTGTGAAGAAGATTCCCCATTTACATGAACAAACTGTAATCTATTAGACAAATATGATTCAAACCACCGCAGCGCAGTGCCTTTAATACCTATGACATGCTCTAATCTCTGTAATAAAATTTTATGGTCAACAGTATCAAAAGCAGCACTGAGGTCCAACAAAACAAGCACAGAGATAAGTCCACTGTCCGAAGCCATAAGAAGATCATTTGTAACCTTCACTAATGCTGTTTCTGTACTATGATGAATTCTAAAACCTGACTGAAACTCTTCAAATAGACCATTCCTCTGCAGGTGATCAGTTAGCTGTTTTACACTCTGTTGTGAGTGTTCAGATTATGCCTCTTGATACAGGTTTGATCAGGTGTCACAAACACCAATGTCTGTCACATAAAACAGCACAGTATAGTGTGATTATGTTGCTTAGTTCTTTCAGTTCAATTTATTTATATAGCACCAAATTGCAACATAAATCACATCAAGATGCTTCACATGGGTAAAGTCTAACCTCACCAACCCCCTGAGCAAGCACAAAGGCAACAGTGGTAAGGAAAATCTCCCTCTGGCATTTTTTTTTGAGGAAGAAACCTCAAGCAGACCAGACTCAGAGGGGTGACCCACTGCTTAGGCCATTCTAACAATAACAGGGTTCTGATAAAGTACAACAAAAAGTTTACAACCATGTAAAACAGAATAAGGTAAAAAAATAAGATACAGAGTGGAAAGAGTAATTGCAGGTTGTTACACAAAGTCTCTGTCAACATCCATTTTGGCCAGAGTCATTGAGTATTTATCTTGTCCTACTTGTCCTTCAGCCATGGGTCCAGCAGGTGACATCAGATTGTGATTCCCCAACAGTAGCCACAGCACTTCAAACAGAGAGAAGGAGAGCAGAATCAATCAGCCAGAACTAACAGCACATAAAGCATTAAATCCCAGCAGGAAACCAACAGAGTAGCACAGAGGTTACTAATGTGGTTGCCGGCAGCTAGCCCTTTGCTTCACTGAACAGACCCAGAATTTATATATGAGGGTGAGACCTCCTTCATTGTTAATGACAACAATTCAGAAGGAGGAAAAAAAAAGATTTGATACAATACAAGTATGAAAGGGAAAACAGACGAGTCTTTAATTTGTACTTGAATGACTCCAGACAATCAGACTGTTTTGTCTTAGCAGGCAGATTGTCCCACAGATCTAGTACACGATAAGAGAAAGCTCTGTGACCTGCTGACTTCTTTTTAACCTTACTAACACATAGTAATCCTGCCTCCTGAGAATGCAGAGCCCGGGCCAGTGCATACAGTTTAGGGAGGCAAAAACTGAGGTAATATGTTCAAACTTTCTGCTCCGAGTCAAAGTTCTAGCAGCACCAGGTGGCAATCGCTAATGCTGGACTGAGATAGGCAGAGAATAGGCTATGGCAATAATCTAATCTAGAAGAGACAGAGGCATGGATCATAGTCTCTGCATCAGCCATAGATAGGATAGGGTGAATTTTCACAATATTACGGAGGTAAAAGAAAGCTGTCTTAGTGGTTTCTCTCATGTGTAAGTCAAAGGACAGTGTGGGATCGAAGATCACCCCAAGGTTTTTCACTTTGTCACTGTGACATGAGTCTAAGGTTAATGTTAGCTGTTTAAACTGATGTCTGTCTTTCATAGGACCGATGGCCATCATTTCGGTTTTGTCACAATTCAAAAGTAAAAAGTTGCCAGACGTCTAGTTTTTCACTGAAGTCAGGCAGTCCTCTAAAGTCTTACCGTATGTGCAGTTATCTGCAGCTATCGGCATGTAGTGGGCTGAGTGTAGTTTGTTCTTTTGTGTGTTTGTGTCTAACAGAGAAACAGGAAGAGAGATGCTATTATTGACTATATTTTATTGAATTCCAACCAGGAGTCAGACCAGAATGAGGGGTGTGCAGTCTTAGTTTGTCTGTAGGAGGAAAGTATGTGCGAGTGGGTGATAGAGTGCAAAGAGATCCTGGTGTGGCCCACCAGCTGGTAAAGCAGCTCCAGGTGCTGACGCCTTCATGCTTCTTCCACAGTCCTAATGCATTCACCATGAAATATCACCAAAATTACTCTTTAGCAGCAGCTCCGAGCTGATGCATTAGATATGGATCCTGTTGCTTTTACATCTGTCAGTGCAGGAAATACAGAACGGACTGCACTTCATACCGCTGCTGGACAAACACACTCACTCGCTTCAGACAGACTAAAGTCTTAATGGAATAAATGAAGATCTGAGAGCACTTTGAATGAATGAATGAGTTTTTTTGGCACACACAGACCAAAAATAAAGAAAGCTCAAAAAGATAACAACCCAACAACGCACCCATGTGCCTGAACGGGTGTAGGCAGAAGCAAACGCTTATAAATGCCCACCCCTTTAATCAAACAAAAATAAAAATGTATACATATTTATATAAAAATACACATATACCCATGATAACTTTCAAAAGATGTGCCAAAAATACAACTTGAATCATGAACATGGTGCTGTTCAGCCAGTTGAAGCAGGGCCAATGACCACGTGGAAGGACACACAGACAAAAAAAGTGCTGTCACAGCCACATTCAGAAGGTTTTGCTCACCTGCGCCATAGACCCCAAGCACCTTGAGGACCTGGCCCCAGACTGACCAACCTGGGTTAAGACCATCACCCAGGGTGTCAAGCATTTTGAGTTAGAAAGGAACCATCAAAGAAAACTAAAGAGGCAGAGATGACACCAATGTCAACTGTGGTAGATCCAGCGTTGTGGTCTTCCCCAGATCTACCGGGTCTGCTGGCAGAGCTAGAGCTACGATCCCCTTCAGTTCAGTTTCTCCAACCACGAGAAGACACACTGACAAGGAGAGGATGTCAACATCGATGGAAAACCTTAATCAAGCAAACAGCTTGAATTTATCCTAAATCGGAGGCCGTTATTGTTCCTGTCCTTTGTTACCATGGGTTTCTCTACAGTGAAAACTTGCTCTTTGCTTCCTGTCATCATTTCCTGCCCAGGTTATGTTGGGGTGGTGAACCGCAGTCAGAAGGACATTGATGGGAAAAAGGATATTAAGGCAGCTCTGCTGTCTGAGAAGAATTTTTTCCTGTCCCATCCGGCCTACAGACACATTGCTCAAAGAATGGGCACACCTTATTTACAAAGAGTGCTGAACCAGGTCAACACACACACACACACACACACACACATGAACAATATGTACATTACTTGTTGCAAATAATATTGTTTGTTTGCAGCAACTGACAAACCATCTCTGGAAAATTGTGTCAGCCTTCAGTAGCCGCCTCCAAAGCCAGCTTCTGTCCTTGAACAAAGAGGTTGAGGATTATAAACATTATAATCCCGATGAGCCAACGTACAAGACCAAGATGCTGCTACAGTCAGTCATTCACTTATTCTGTGAGAAAATGTCTGTTTAATGTAGGGTTGGGATGACTAGTTGTAATAGTCGACTATTTTTGTGATAGTCGACGAATCAGGTAATTTAATCGGCATGATTTTCCTACAGTTTAAGGAGAAATCATTCTGAAAGAAATGACATCTAAATGCTTATGGCTTCTGTGTTTGGTTTAGAGAGGCAAGGTAATGTGTACACACTGTAAAAAATGTGACCAATGGTTACTTAAAAAAAATTGTGGCTAATCATCATATCGTCATCCCTGGTTCTCAAGACCAGGCACCTAAGTGGCTCTACTCTACTCTTTTCTACTCTCCTATTTTACTCTTCCTTTTTAGATATACCTTTGTATACTGGCATAGTTCCACCTTAGAATTGGAATATAATATATAAGATATACCTGACTGAATTTTCATATAAAAAAATAATGAACCGGGAACCACTTGGTCACTACCCCTGCCCGCCTCATACTCTAGACCATTGTTGCTTAATTTTACACATTTACGCTGCTGTTCTTACTTATCTGTACCTAAAATAATTGTTTAATTTTAATTTTTAATTTGCATCACAGGACTTTAAGTGTGTCCAATAGTATTGAATGTCATTTTGTAGCCGTACCCATTATCCTGACCAACCTTAAGTTAAGTTTAATCAGAATAATGGGTAGTGTAAATGTACTGAATTAAGCAACAGTGTGCTAGAATATGAGCTGGGCAGGGGTGGTGGGTTAGTGGTTAGTGCACTTCGTTTCAGTGCAGAAGGTTCCTGGTTCAAACCCCACCCCTGCTACATTTCTCCATGCAATGTGGAGTTGTGTCAGGAAGGGAAATTGACTAGGATTTACTAAATATTTTTTGGCGATATAACTCATCACTTAGCGTGCGATTACTAAATCCAACACATTTCAACTATTGCTTTTATTAACAGGTACTTAATTTTTTTGTTTAAGTTTAGTTAATGTATTCAAGACTTTTTAATCAAAACTGTAGAACTTAAAATCTATTGTATTATGTGTCACTTTGTTGACACAATTTTTTTAAGTAACCATTGGTCAATTTTTTTACAGTGCAATTCCATTGTGGGATTGATTTGTAATGCCTCCTGACTAGTGATTATCAAAAGGACAGACAGGGTAGAGTCGCACTTTCCTGCACCCAGACATCAAGCACGAAGCAACACAGTCCAACACTCACCAGCAGCCTTCATGTAAGTGAATAGGTATCTTGCATGATGTTTAGTAGCATCACAAACATCATCTCCATGTACATCACTGGGTTAATGCTACATTCTCTTATTGCATTTGTAATTTAGCGGGTTTGTTCTTGAAATAATAGTAGAATTCATATGCGATTAGTTGATGACTAACGGTATCCCTCTAGTTGACAAATGATTTGCATTAGTCGTTCCAACTGTAGTTTAATGGTGTGCATGACCCTCCTGTGCCTGCTGAGTGTGTCCCTGTCCTTCAGGTTAATTCAGCACATGGCCAGTGACTTCAAGATGCTCATTGAGGGCTCAGTCGGTGAAGTAGGCACTGCTAAATTATCAGCGGGTGCAAAGATCAACCGAATCTTCCATGAGCGCTTCCCACATGAAGTGGATAAGGCATGAGTCTTAATTATTTATAAAAAATAATAACTTTCTTTTTATGTGTACATGTACATTGCATCCAGAAAGTATTCACAGTGCTTCACATTCTCCACATTTTTTATGTTACACCCTTATTCCAAAATGGATAAAATTCATTTTTCTTTCCTCATAATTCTACACACAATACCCCATAATGACAATGTGAAAAAGTTTTTATGAGATTTTTGCAAATTTATTAAAAATAAAAAAAACTATGAAATCTCATGTACATAAGTATTCACAGCCTTTGCCATGAAGTTCAAACTTGAATTCAGGTGCATCCTGTTTCCATTGATCATCCTTGAAATGTTTCTACAGCTTAACTGGAGTCCACCTGGGGTAAATTCACTTGATTGGACATGATTTGGAAAGACACACACATGTCTACATATAAGGTGCCACAGTTGATAGTGCATGTCAGAGCACAAACCAAACATGAAGTCAAAGGAATTGTCTGTAGACCTCTGAGACAGTATTGTCTTGAGGCACAAATCTGGGGAAGGGTACAGAAACATTTTTGCTGCTATGAAGGTCCTAATGAGCACAGTGGCCTCCATCATGCGTAAATGGAAGAAGTTCAAATCCACTAGGACTCTTTCTAGAACTGGCCGCCTGTCTAAACTGAGCAATTGGGGGAGAAGAGCCTTAGTCAAGCAGGTGACCAAGAACCCGATGGTCACTCTGTCAGAGCTCCAGCATTCCTCTGTGGAGAGAGAGGATCCTTCCAGAAGGACAAACCAATCTGCAGCAATCCACCAATCAGGCCTGTGTGGTAAAGTGGCCAGACAGAAGCCACTCCTTAGCAAAAAGGCACATAGCAGCCCACCTGGAGTTTGCCAAAAGGCACCTGAAGGACTCTCAGACCATGAGAAACAAAATTATCTGGTCTGATGAGACAAAGTTTGAACTCTTTGGCATGAATGCCAGGCGTCATGTTTGGAGGAAATCAGGCACCATCCCTACAGTGAAGCATGGAGATGGCAGCATCATGCTGTGGGGATGTTTTCAGCAGCAGGAACTGGGAGACTAGTCAGGATGGAGGAAAAGATGAATGCAGCAATGTACAGAGACATCCTGGATGAAAACCTGCAGATGGCAACGGTCCACCTTTCAGCAGGACAATGACCCTAAGCACACAGCCAAGATATCAAAGGAGTGGCTTCAGGACAACTCTTTGAATGTCCTTGAGAGGCCCAGCCAGAGCCCAGACCTGAATCTGATTGAACATCTCTAGAGACATCTGAAAATGGCTGTGCACTGATGCTCCCCATCCAACCTGATGGAGCTTGAGAGGTGCTGCAAAGAGAAATGGGCAAAACTGCAGAAAAAGATAGGTGTGGCAAGCTTGTGGCAACATATTCAAGAAGACTTGAGGCTGTAATTGCTGCCAAAGGTGCATCAACAAAGTACTGAGCAAAGGTTGTGAATACTTACGTCCATGTGATTTCTTAGTTTTTTATTTTTAATAAATTTGCAAAACTTTCAAAAAAATGTTTTTCATGTTGTCATTATATGGTGTTGTGAGTAGAATTCTGAGGGGGGAAAATGAATTTATTTAATTTTGGAACAAGGCTGTAACATAAAATGTGGGAAAAGTGAAGTGCTGTAAATACTTCCTGGATGCACTGTATGGCTTATTTTAGCTCTATGAATTAGTACATTAAAGAGGAACTCTGGTATTTTTCAAACTGGACTCTATTTGTATGTGTTTTTGAATCCAGCTTTTCACTTGGGACCAAATCAATGGAGTTTTTCAAGATAAATGGATGATACAGTTATCTGCTTACCTTAATCTGCTTCCAGTCCATACAAGTGGGATGTTGATAAGGGGGCTCCTTCTTCTGGTTCCACCAGGAATGAGCCCCTCATGTTGGGAAGGTGTCGTGACACGGACCCACAACAGGGGGCGTTAATGAACGGACAATGGATAAGCCAAAAGTAATGTTGTGAATCGCACAACGAAGTACAGACAATAACAATATTGTGGAATGTCAATTATACACAAGGTGACGTGTGGGCAGGCTCGAAGATAGAAGACGTCTGGCGAGAGAAGAGCCGGATCCCACACAGCTCCCACCACCAACGGATCTGAAGAACACCGGAACCGCCAAGCCCTGCGCCCCAGGTGGACACTGTCTTCAGCAGTCAGACCCGGTACTGCTGGCAGAGAACAGAAACAGTATTGATGAGTGTGAGTTCGCACACTCAGTAATCCCACAGTCTGTGTTCTTTTGGGAGGGAGCACCTCCACCTCCAATCACACACTTGTGCAGCTCCTGTCTAATCACTTATCTGGTTGGGGTGTGAAGCGAAGCCGTCGCTGATCACACCAAACGCCAATCCCACAGATAAGGAAAACACCACAGGAAAACGGCTGCAAAGAAGTTCAGATTATTACTCAATGTTTTAAGTCAGCAGAGAAAATTACCTGAATGGTAGCTGATTTCTCGGCGGGGAGGTGGAGTTGCAGTCCGGCTTTTATGGAGGATGACGTAGATGAGTGACAGCTGGTGTTGATGAGGTGACAGCTGTCACTCCACTAGTTTCGGTGCCCTCTCGTGCTTGAAGCCCGCACTCCAAGCAGGGCGCCATCTGGTGGTGGTAGGCCAGCAGTACCTCCTCTTCAGCGGCCCACACAACACCTCATTGACATTCAACTGTTGCCAAACGGGAAGAAAAGTAAAGGAAGCTGCTACCGGTGTAATCTGTAATTTTAAAAAAGATTCTTTACATTTACTGAAGTAAACGTGCACTTGTTTACTTCCACGGGGATTCTCTTCATGTGAATAACATTTTTGCCTATTCAGTGCTGACAAAAAACAGTTTACTGTGAGATTTTAACTTGCATCACAGGCTTGTATTGTAGGTTTGTGTAAGTCTGGACTCAATATCACTGTTTTCGTCTGGCATGAAAAGCTGAACCCAAAAATATCTAAAAAATAGAACCCAGGTTTAAACATCCTAGAATTCCCCTTTGAATAACTTTAAAACCTTTACAGTATTCGCTGTGTAACTGGTGGTCTCCTGTATTTTTCTTCAGATTGAGACTGATGAGCCAAAGCTGCGTGAGGAGATCAGCTACGCCATCAGAAACATCCACGGCATCAGGTGTGGCACAGCTTTAAGCACGAGACAGTTTAACACCTGATAAGTTTCTTGTTATTTTTCCTCTTTTCCTCCACTTTTTCTTGTTGCTGCAGGACAGGCCTGTTCACGCCTGACATGGCGTTTGAAGTCATTGTTAAGAAACAGATAGCAAACCTCAAAGGGCCATGTTTTAAATGTATCGACATGGTCAACGAGGAGCTCGTCATCACTGTGAACCAGTGCATCAGAAAGGTTTGTGATGTGCTGCCTGTCAGTGTGTCACATGCAGCAGATAACAGAATATTTACAGAGGAATCCTTCAGATGGTGATACAAGCACCAAATTTAGCAAAAATACTCCTTAGACATTACGCTTTTGAAAAAAACGACTGGCCACTTGAATTTTCAATACGCAGCCAGGTAGGGGTCAGTTGAGGAATTACATGGGGTCAAAATAAAAATGCTCCAATAATATTGAAAACTATATACCATATTATTTGTCTGATCATAAATATTCCATAAAGGTATAGTTTGGACTATCTGTGACTAAATGTTATGGAGTTATGGGGTTAAAAACAGCAAGAATGGTGACAAAGATCAGTTTGAATTTGTACAGGGGTCAGAAGTTAGAGTTACTCCAATTTTGGTGAAAAATCAAATCAAATCAATTTTATTCATATAGCGCCAAATCACAACAAACAGTTGCCCCAAGGCGCTTTATATTGTAAGGCAAAAGCCATACAATAATTACAGAAAAACCCCAACGGTCAAAACGACCCCCTATGAGCAAGCACTTGGCGACAGTGGGAAGGAAAAACTCCCTTTTAACAGGAAGAAACCTCCAGCAGAACCAGGCTCAGGGAGGGGCAGTCTTCTGCTGTGACTGGTTGGGGCTGAGGGGAGAGAATCAGGAAAAAAGACATGCTGTGGAAGAGAGCAGAGATCAATCACTAATGATTAAAAGCAGAGTGGTGCATACAGAGCAAAAAGAGGTGAATAAAAAGAAACACTGGGTGCATCATGGGAAACCCCCCAGCAGTCTAAGTCTGTAGCAGTATAACTAAGGGATGGTTCAGGGTCACCTGATCCAACCCTAACTATAAGCTTTTTCAAAAAGGAAAGTTTTAAGATTAATCTTAAAAGTAGAGAGGGTGTCTGTCTCCCTAATCCGAATTGGGAGATGGTTCCACAGGAGAGGAGCCTGAAAGCTGAAGGCTCTGCCTCCCATTCTACTCTTAAAAACCCTAGGAACTACAAGTAAGCCTGCAGTCTGAGAGCGAAGCGCTCTATTGGGGTGATATGGTACTAAGAGGTCCCTAAGATAAGATGGGACCTGATTATTCAAAAAAAAAGTGGTGTAAATTATTACTTGCGCTAATAGGATTAATAAATTGAGTAGTTTTGACTGTGTTGAATGTTTGGTCTCCAAAGTAAAGGTCAAACAAGGTCGACGTCCATTGGATTCTATGACATGTGACATATGTTACCTGTAACATGATAACTAAGCATGACACATGGTGCAAACTGTTTCTTTTTGAAACCCTATTAACCCCTATTGACCCCTGTGTAATTCCTCAATTGAACCCTACCTGGCTGCTTATTAAAAATTCAAGTGGCCAGTCTTTTTTTTTTTTTTTTCAAAAGAGTAATGTCTAAAGAGTATTTTTGCCCAGCCCGAAAGAGCAAAGTGGGCCCGCCCTCCTGTGGGTTCACCACCTGCAGAGGGGGCCATGGGGGTCGGGTGCAGAGAGGATTGGGTGGCGGTTGAGGGCGGGTGGCCCGGCGGCGCGGTCCATGCTCACAGCCCCTGGCTGTTGGGACGTGGAATGTCACCTCGCTGCAGGGGAAGGAGCCTGATCTTATGTGGGAGGTTGAGAGATACCGACTAGAGGTAGTCGGGCTCACCTCCACGCACAGCTTGGGCTCTGGTACCCAACTCCTGGAGAGGGGCTGGACGCTTCATTTTTCTGGCGTTGCCCACGGGGAGAGGCGGAGAGCTGGTGTCGCATTGCTTATTGCTCCCCAGCTCAGTCGCCATGTGTTGGAGTTCACTCCAGTGAACGAGAGGGTCGCGTCCCTACGCCTTCAGGTCGGGGACAGGTCTCTCACCGTTGTCTCGGCTTACGGGCCGAGCAGCAGTGCAGAGTACCCGACCTTCTTGGAGTCCCCGGGAGGAGTACTAGATAGCGCTCCGACTGGGGACTCCATTGTTCTCCTGGGTGATTTCAACGCCCACGTGGGTGGCGACAGTGAGACCTGGAGGGGGGTGATCGGGAAGCACGGCCTCCCCGATCTGAACCCGAGTGGTGTTCAGTTGTTGGACTTCTGTGCTAGTCACAGTTTGTCCATCACGAACACCATGTTCGAGCACAGGACACCAGGACACCCTGAGCCAGAGGTCGATGATCGACTTTGTAGTCGTATCATCTGACCTTCGGCCACGTGTCTCGGACACTTGAGTGAAGAGAGGGGCAGAGCTGTCGACCGATCACCACCTGGTGGTGAGTTGGATCCGCTGAGAGGGGAGGAAGCCGGTCAGACCTGGCAGGCCCAAACGTATCATGAGGGTCTGCTGGGAACGACTGCCGGAACCCTCTGTCAGTGAGGTCTTCAACTCCCACCTCCGGGAGAGCTTCTCCCAGATCCCGGGGAGGTTGGAGACATGGAGTCCGAGTGGACCATGTTCTCCACCTCCATTGTCGATGCGGCCACTCGTAGCTGTGGTCACACGGTCTCTGGTGCCTGTCGCGGCAGCAATCCCCAAACCCGGTGGTGGACGCCGGAAGTAAGGGATGCCATCAAGCTGAAGAAGGAGTCCTACTTATCTTTGTTGGTAGGTGGGACCCCGGAGGCAGCTGACGGGTACCGGCAGGCCAAGCGTGCCGCAGCCTGTGTGGTCGCAGAGACAAAAACTCGGGTCTGGGAGGAGTTCGGGGAGGCCATGGAGGAGGACTATCGGTCGGCCTCGAAGAGATTCTGGCAAACCGTCTGACGCCTCAGGAGGCGGAAGCAGCTCTCCACCAGCACTGTTTATGGTGCGGGTCCACATGTGTTTTGTGGATCTGGAGAAGGCGTTCGACCATGTCCCTCGGGGCACCCTGTGGGGGGTGCTCCGGGAGTACGGGGTCCGGGGTCCTTTGCTAAGGGTTATCCGGTCCCTGTATGACCGCAGCAGGAGCTTGGTTCGCATTGCCGGTAGTAAGTCAAACCTGTTTCCAGTGCACGTTGGCCTCCGCCAGGGCTGCCCTTTGTCACCGGTTCTGTTCATTATTTTTATGGACAGAATTTCTAGGCGCAGCCAGGGTGTAGAGGGGGTCTGGTTTGGGAACCACAGAATCTCGTCTCTGCTGTTTGTGGACGATGTGGTTCTGTTGGCTTCGTCAAATCAGGACCTTCAGCGTGCACTGGGGCGGTTTGCAGCCGAGTGTGAAGCGTCCGGGATGAAAATCAGCACCTCCAAATCCGAGGCCATGGTTCTCGACCGGAAAAAGGTGCGTTGCCCTCTTCAGGTCGGTGGAGTGTCCTTGCCTCAAGTGGAGGAGTTTAAGTATCTTGGGGTCTTGTTCACGAGTGAGGGATGGATGGAGCGTGAGATTGATAGACGGATCGGTGCAGCATCTGCAGTGATGCGGTCGCTGTATCGGACCGTCGTGGTGAAGAGAGACCTGAGTAGGGGGGCAAAGCTCTCGATTTACCGATCGATCTACGTTCCGATCCTCACCTATGGTCATGAGATTTGGCTCATGACCGAAAGAACGAGATCGCGAGTACAGGCGGCCGAGATGAGTTTCCTCCGCAGGGTGGCTGGGCACTCCCTTAGAGATAGGGTGAGGAGCTCGGTCACTCGGGAGGAGCTCGGAGTCGAGCCGCTGCTCCTCCACGTCGAAAGGAGTCAGTTGAGGTGGCTCGGGCATCTTTTCCGGATGCCCCCTGGACGCCTCGCTGGAGAGGTGTTCCGGGCATGTCCCATTGGGAGGAGGCCCCGGGGAAGACCCAGGACACGCTGGAGGGTCTACATCTCTCGGCTGGCTTGGGAACGCCTTGGGGTTCCCCCGGAGGAGCTGGGGGAGGTGTGTGTGGATCGGGAGGTCTGGGCGGCTTTGCTTGAGCTGCTGCCCCCGCAACCCGACTCCAGATAAAGCGGAAGAAAATGGATGGATGGATGGATGGATGGAGTATTTTTGCCAAATTTGGTGCTTGCATCACCATTTGAAGGATTGTTTCAGTTATCTGCTGCACTAACAGGAGTCTCTTCACTGACATCTACTTTGTTTTCTCTCTAGCTTTCTTCTTTTCCCAAACTCCAAGCTGAGACACACAGAATTATTACGACTGAAATATGGGAACACTGGACCAAATGTAGAGATCAGGTCAAATACACAGATCATTTTCAGATAATTTTTTTCAGCTTCTGCATTAAGTGTTTGGAGTTTGTGAGGTTCCATTTCTTTCCGTCTGTTTAGGTTTTGTTGCTCATTAACACACAGATTGCTTATATCAACACCAAACATGAGGATTTCTTTGTCGACACCAAGTAAGTAGCGTCTCATCAGTTTCCCTCTTATTATGAGCATGTGGTGGAATGCCTTTTGCTTTAAAACAGACTAAATTAAACCAGTAAGTATTATACGTGGTCTATCAGAAAAGTATCCTACCTTTTTATTTTTTTAAAAAACTATATGGATTTGAATGACGTGCGATTACACCAATCATGCTTGAACCCTCGTGCGCATGCGTGACTTTTTTCACACATCGGTGACATAAATTCCCTGTGAGCAGGCCTTGAGTGAGATGTGGTCCCGCCCTCTCGGCTGAATTCCTTTGTTTCACATGCTGCTCGAGACGGCGCGCGTTGCTTTATCAAAATTTTTTCTGGACCTGTGAGGAATATCCGAGTGGACACTATTCGAGAAATTAAGCTGGTTTTCGGTGAAAAGTTTAACGGCTGATGAGAGATTATGGGGTGTTTCTGTCGGTGTAAGGACTTCCCACGGAGCGGGACGTCGCGCAGCGCTTCCAGGCACCGTCGTCGGCCTGTTTCGACCTGAAAACATCCTAATTTAAGGCTTAATTCACCCAGGACGTCGTGAGAGAACAGAGAAGATTCAGAAGAGGCCGGCATGAGGACTTTATGCGGACATTCCACTGTTTAAGGACATTTTGTAATGAAAGACGTGCGCGCAAATTCGCTGAGTCGTTTCCGTGACGACTCAGCGAATCTGTGTGCGCCGCGACAGGAAAAACACCTCCGTGTTGAAAACCATTTGTAAAATTCAGGCGGCTTTTGATGGCTTTCAACAAGTGAGTAACTGAGAAATTGTTTAACAGCTTGGGCATGTTCCAACTTGCCCGTTAAGGTTTCCAACGGAGGTGTTTTTCCTGTCGCGACCCCCCCGTGGTCGGGTCCGGCCCGACATGCGACTCTGCCCGCACGTTCTTTCATTACAAAATGTCCGTTAACAATGGAATGTCCGAATAAACTCCTCATGCCGACTTCTTCTGAAAGTTCTCTGTTCTCTGACGACTTCCTGGGTCAACATAGCCTGAAATGTGGAAGTTTTCAACTTGAAACGGCGAGACGCTGCCGCCTCGAAGCGCAGATCGCCGTCAGGCGCCATGGGCCGTCCTTACGGCGACACTACCAGACCAAAATCTCTCATCAGCCGTTAAAATTTTTACCGAAAACCAGCTGAATTTATCGAATGGTGTCCACTCAGTTGTGCCTTACAGTTTTGAAAAAATTTTGATCAAACAAAGCAGCAGTCTCTGAGCCATTCCTAAACAATGAAAAAATCGACGAGAGTGTGGGCCACTCCTCACTCAAAGACTGCCCACAGGCGAATGACGTAACCAACAGGCGTGAAAAAACTCTCGCATGCCCACGAGGGTTCAAGCATGTCTGATGTAATCACACGTGATTCAAATCCATATGGTTTTTGAAAAAAATAATAAGGTTGGATACTTTTCTAATAGACCTCGTATTAATTACTGCACCTATAATGTGTCCAGTTTTCAAAAAACTCAAAATGAATGAAAATGAGTGTTTTTGCCTTTAAACACTTTTCTGCACAGTTTAAATAACAGCACCAGATTAAAAATAAAATAAACTAGTGCCAAGGAAAAATAACACTATCAGCACATCCACGGTGCACGGATTATGTCTATGGTGTTCTCTGATGTGAAAACTTTCCTGCTGCTCAGCAACAAATGCAAATGCGAAATTACAGTTGTGCTCAAACATTTACATACCCTGGCAGAAATTTTTTTTTTTGACCATTTTTCAGACAATATGAATGATAACACAAACACATACTTTGTGGCATTTGCGTAATAATGGCTTTCTTTTGGTGACTTGACCATGCAGCCCATTTTCTTCAAGTGCCTCCGTATTGTGCATCTTGAAATAGCCACACTTTTTTCAGAGTCCTGTATTTCAGCTGCAGTTATTTGTGGGTTTTTCTTTGCATCCTGAACAATTTTCATGGCGGTTGTTGCTGAGATTTTTGTTGGTCTACCTGATCATGGTTTGGTTTAGAGTTTGAACACTGGTGATTGGCATTCTCAGTCCCTTGGATCAATTACCTTTTCTTTGACAGTTCTTTTGCTGTCCATATGGCTCAGAAACCAGAAATGTCAGTGCAGCACTGGATGAAAGATGCAAGGGTCTGTCAGGAGCCCAGAAAGTCACTGACCTTTTACACACACACACTGACACTGACTTACAAGCAAACAGATCACAGGTGAGGATGGTTATCTTTTGTAGCCATTCAAACCCATTTGTGTCGACTTGTGTGCATGTTATCAGACCAAAATCACCAGGGTATTTCAACTTTTGATCAGGGTCATTTGGTTAGTTTCTAGTCATTATGATTAAAAAAGAGTAAACACAGTTGTCTGACAATAAATAGCTTTTTGTCATATTCATATACTCTGAAAAATGGCCAAAAAAAAAAAAAAAAAAATTCTGCCAGGATATGTAGACTTTTGAGCACAACTGTAAGTCCTCCGATTCCATAGCACATGGGTTTTCAAAGTGTGGGAGAGTGAGCCCCCCTCAGGGATCAAATGAATAGCTGCGCTCCCCTCCCCCCACTGACACACCCACACACACACACACACAATTTCAACATCTTTGTGTGTTTATTTTTATTCTTTTGCACAACGTAAACACATTTTAAAGCTATTTGTGTGTTTTTAAGGAACTGTCTCTGCATTTACACATTTTACAGCCTTTGTAAACATTTTAAACATGTTTTTAAAGAACTCTCTACTCTTTCAAACATTTTACACCCTTTTCAAACATTTTAAACAGGTTTTTAAAAACTTTCTTTTCTTCTATTTTAACCTTTTGTCATATTTTAAACATCTTTTTTTTAACATTTAAAGATCTCTGTTTTTAAATGTCTTTGGTGTAACTAACACATTTTAGCATAAATAATATCAATTCAACTTCAGGGATGGGTATTGATAAGATTTTATCGATATCGATTCTGCTTATCGATGCGATTCGTTATCGATTCCCTTCTCAATACCTCCTGTGAATTTTCTGTGTACTAAAAGTAGGCTTTACAGGTTTTCTATGCCAGTAACATTTTATTGAGTCTTCAAGTAAATAAATATGAAATTGGTCACTGTATCCTTGATCTGTGGACATAAATAAAGATAACAAAATCTGTAGTTTTTTCTCAAAAGCATTTCCTTTCAGACATTAATGGCATGAATCTCACTCCATACGTCTGAGCTGAGCTCTTACAGCTGGCTGTGCTGCAAGTTAACATCAATGTAATTCATAAAGAACACACGTCTCATTTTGGGAGGAAAAAAAAAACCATTTTAGTCTGTTGTAGTTTGTTGTCTATGTTACAATGTTTGGAAAGAGGTGTCATTTGATTTAAAACAGTGATTTGCTTTGGCCTCTGGGGTCCTCAACACTGAGGCATGTGTGCCGGATCATTCCTAGAGATATCTGCCACATGTTACAGCTGATGCTTCCTCACTATGCAGTTGATACTAGTCAGTGTCATGGAATTCTAGAAAATAAAACATTAGAAAAATGAGTTTTGTTTGAAACAAAATCACAAATCAAGTGAAGATAGAAGTGGTCTTTAAACACAACCCTGTGGTACCCCATATTTTAACATAAGAAAAGTCAACATTTTCAGTATACTAATCTGTAATCTTCCACTCTTTCAGTGTTCAGCAGAATTACAGCCAGAGCAATATGAAGACTTTAAAGAGAATAGCAAGAAATCAGGTGAGACTTTGTGTTGCAGTCCGTTGACTAAAATAACAAATACATTTCCTCATGTGTTATTATGCATGTTTGTGGCAAAATAGGTGAGTTGTCTGTCTTTTGAAAATTGATAACATATGTTGGTGCAACTAAAATATTCAGTTCACAATAACGTGACAATTATTTTGTGTCTTGTCATTAAATTTGTAATCGACTTCACTCGTGAAGTACAAACAAACAGCATTTCAAACTGTCAAATATTTAGGGTAGTTAGTTGTGACATTTCCTGAACAAATTTCTGCTTTCTAAAGCAAATAAAGTTAGTTTCATCTGAACTGAGGGTCATATGGAAACCAAATTAAGGCTGATAATTTACAGATTTTTTTTGTTGCTATTTTAATTAACATTCTTATTAAATGCTGCTAATCAAAAACAGTCATGTTATAAACATCAGTGACTTATTATATCCAAACAGTTAAATAACGCATACTGCAGTCTAATAAAAGAAAAGCCTTGCCTTAGTTAATTTTCTTTCATTAATGTTGTTTCAACTGTTGATGTTTCATCCTTTCCCACTATTATGTGCATCTGATATTGATGATCAACTTTCTCCATACAACACAGTTTTGTGCTTCCACTTTATTGCAGGTCTTCCTTTGCTCGATCCATTCATCTCTCAGCCTTTCCTTCTTTGTCTTTGGTTGTTCTTCCATTGTTATCTTTCTGTGTAGGCTCTCAGTTGTCCAGGTGGTTTCCATAGTAGAGAAGCTTGAATCTTCGACTGGACTGGGTTGCTTGACACGAGTACGTTTCACTTCAAATCGCAGAAGCTTCCTCAGCTAAAATTCTTGCTCTGGTAGTCTGACTTCTGTCTTGACTCTTGTAGAGAAGAATAAACAAAAGCTGGAGTTTTAAACCTAACCAAACCCCTCCTACTGAGAGGCAGACTGCTATAGGCTAGTGACTAAACAGTAGCTCTAATTAGCACCTATTGTGCTCTAGTTAGCACCCTCCTAATGACAGGGCAGCTGTCCCTCCTAATGATGGGACGGACGCCTCTCCTGATGGCTCCCTTGACGACTCTCCTGATGACGTGAATGACTCATTACCATGAACAAAAGACTGAAACTGCTTTGACCTGAATTCCCCATTGTAAACAGGGGAAAAAGCGTGTCTCAGACCCCCTTCCCGGTTAAGGCTGGGTTTCAACTGTTTCACATAGAATGCCTCCTTGACCCCTCTCTCAAACCATTTCTTCTCTCTGGCTAAGATTTTAACTTCCTTGTCCTCAAACGTGTGATTAGTGTCTTTAAGGTGGAGATGAACTGTAGACTGAGGTCCACTGGCGCCCTCTCTGCGGTGCTGGTATAGCCTTTTGTGTAAAGGTTGCTTAGTCTCACCTATGTAGTGTCCGTGGCTTCTGTTTGTTCTTCTCTACAAGAGTCAAGACAGAAGTCATACTACCAGAGCAAGAATTTTAGCTGAGGAAGCTTCTGCAATTTGAACAGTCGAAGATTCAAGCTTCTCTACTTCCATTGTTATCGCTCTTTTGGACTGCTTTCAGGATTGGCATGCCACTCACTGTGAAAACATTCAGCTATTTCAAAACCATGTAAGGGTGAAGACTGGTGTACTGCTATGGGGTCACCCCCACTGGGATGCAGTGATGCTGAGGTGGGCCACAGCCTGAAAGACAGCAGACAGGAGAATATTTTGTCTTGTGTTGGTGACCGGGCTGTAAAGGCATATCTCCTCCAGACCTGATCTTCAACATATTTCAGTGTGATGAAGCCCTCTTAAAAATTAACTCCATTGTGTGGATTTAAGTATAAACACAGGTGATGAAGTGTGTGCTTAAAAATTATGTTGTTACATTGCTCTCTGATGCCTCCAACTCCTTCATCAGTTCATTAGTTATGGTCCTGGAGTTTTACTGGGTCTTTAGAACAAAGTTTTGTAAAAAATTTTGTGCGTGTCCTCCCACAGTTCTTATGTTTTTGTATAATATACTGTATAGTTGCTGATGTAGAGATGTGTAAAGCTGGAAATTTTAACCCTCAAGCGATCGAGTGGGGTCATTTACGAGCCCGGGCATTTTTCTCTTTTTATTCAGAAACAAGTTTCCTACCATGAAGTTGTCAATCTATTTGTCCTACATTTATTCATAGAATTTTGCAAGGCTCGGCCGATCTGTATAGCAAGTATAATCCAAACTTGTGTGGGGTCACTTATGACCCTGGAAAGATTTATGAGATTTTCAACATTATAGCTTCAGATGGTATTGTAATTTGCCAACTCTAATCATTATATTTTACTGTTTTGCAGGGAAGCACGGCCAACAGACCTAGAAAAGCCAGATTTACAGCTGCACAATCATTGAGACTGATTCTTGATGCCCAGAGTGAGGATGAAAAGGATGATAGAGTGAAATAAATATGAAGAACCCTAAAACAGTCACTTATATAAAAGTATTCCAATATAAAGTCAATGGGGTCATAAATAACCCCACTTGGTCATATTAGTCACTAAAATAGCAAGGTCGCTTGAGGGGTAAGCACATATGGACTGCCAGTGAGAAGAAAGATTCATTAGTTCCGTCTCTGGACCTGCTACAGGTCACAGGGTTGGAGCCTGTCCCAGCAGTCGGGGTATATCCCGGACAGGCCGCCAGTCTATTGTAGAGCCATTAAAATCTCAATCACACCTACAGTCAATTTAGAGTTTTCATTTAATCTAATCTGCATGTCTCTGGAAGTGGGAAGAAGCTGGAACACCTGGAGCTGGGGTCGGCAACCCACGGCTTTTTAACCCTCCACAGCGCCTCCCTGTACCTTAAAGGCTCTGCATCCGTGAATATTTTTTCCCCTCCTGTACAGCAGCGTCTTTTAATTTGAAAATCTCAAAGGATTTCAGACAGAGCGATGCTGTGATGTAACTGTAACACCTTTGCAGGCAACCAACCACATGGAGTATCTTCAAGAAGATGAGAACTTTGTTTTTGGACTCAGACGCTACATTCTGCTGAGTGAGGGTGTGTACATCAGTGCACGTGAGACTGTGAGCGCGGAGCAGAAAGGGACGATTTTAGCCCACAGTGGAGCATGGAACATGTTAAGAAAAACCAAAAACTGTGGAGCCGCCTTATTTGTTGCTCCACTTTCACTCCTGGTGTAGTACCAACGGTACCGTCCTGTTCACACCATGTGTGCATGCTGGTGACTGTTATGTTGGAGATGACATTGATGTCAATTTATGCATTAAGCATTATCACAGGCAAAGAAATCTTCAAAAAAACCTTGATAAATCAGAATATACATGAATGCACTGAATAAAAATCACGCACACGTGCATTAAAAAAAACCTGATGTGGAGACACTGCAGTGATCAGAAGCAGAAATCACATTAAATAGGTGAGAACTCTGTCCTTTAATAGGCTGTTATTTTACAAAGGTATTTATTTTAGATCTTGAGCTGATGTATATAAGTCACACCAGAGTATAAGTTGCAGGACTTCAAAAACTATTTTAAGAAAAACTTGACTTCAAGTACAACCCCAATTCCAATGAAGTTGGGACATTGTGTAAAATGTAAATAAAAAATAGAATACAATGATGTGCAAATCCTCTTCAACCTTTATTCAATTTAATACACCACAAAGACAAGATATTTAATGTTCAAACTGATAAACTTTATTGTTTTTGTACAAATATTTGCTCATTTTGAAATGGATGCCTGCAACACGTTTCAAAAAAGCTGGGACAGTGGTATGTTTACCACTGTGTTACATCACCTTTCCTTCTAACAACACTCAATAAGCATTTTGGAACTGAGGACACTAATTGTTGAAGCTTTGTAGGTGGAATTCTTTCCCATTCTTGTTTGATGTACGACTTCAGTTGTTCAACAGTCCGGGGTCTCCGTTGTCGTATTTTGCACTTCATAATGTGCCACACATTTTTAATGGGTGACAGGTCTGGACTGCAGCACTCTTTTACTACGAAGCCACACTGTTGTAATGTGCAGAATGTGGCTTGGTATTGTCTTGCTGAAATAGGCAGGGACGTCCCTGAAAAAGATGTTGCTTGGATGGCAGCATGTGTTGCTCCAAAACCTGGATGTACCTTTCAGCATTGATGGTGCCATGTCAGATGTGTAAGTTGCCCATACCATGGGCACTAACACACCCCCATACCATCACAGATGCTGGCTTTTGAACTTTGCACTGGTAACAATCTGGATGGTCTTTTTCCTCTTTTGTCTGGAGGACACGACATCCATGATTTCCAAAAACAATTTGAAATGTGGACTCATCAGACCACAGCACACTTTTCCACTTTGCATCTGTCCATTTCAAATGAACTCAGGCCCAGAGAAGGCGGCGGTGTTTCTGGATGTTGTTGATGTATGGCTTTCGCTTTGCATGGTAGAGTTTTAACTTGCACTTGTAGATGTAGCAACGAACTTTGTTAACTGACTGTGGTTTTCTGAAGTGTTCCTGAGTCCACGCGGTAAGATCCTTTACACAATGATGTCAGTTTTTAATGCAGTGCCGCCTGAGGGATCGAAGGTCACGGGCATTCAGTGTTGGTTTTTGGCCTTGCCGCTTATGTGTAGAAAGTTCTCCAGATTCTCTGAATCTTCTGATTATATTATGGGCTCTAGATGATGGAATCCCTAAATTCTTTGCAGCGGAATGTTGAGAAACATTGTTCTTAAACTGTTGGACTATTTTTTCATGCAGTTGTTCACAAAGTGCCCCATTTTTGCTAGTGAACGGCTGAGACTTTTGGGGATGCTCCTTTCATACCCAATCATTAGTGTCCTCAGTTCCCAATGCTTATTGAGTGTTGTTAGAAGGAAAGGTGATGTAACAAAGTGGTAAACATAGCATGGCCCAGCTTTTTTTAAATGTGTTGCAGGCATCATTTCAAAATGAGCAAATATTTGCACAAAAACAATAAAGTTTATCAGTTGAACATGAAATATCTCTTCTTTGTGGTTTATTCAATTGAATATACATTGAAGAGGATTTGCAAATCATTATATTATGTTTTTATTTGCATTTTACGCAATGTCCCAACTTCATTGGAATTGGGGTTGTATGAATAATTGTGTTTTACAATCATTTTACAATTGCATGACCATTTGCAACTGTGTATGGGTGGTATTCTACTGGCCAATACACTTACAAAGAAATTAATAATATTATTATGTCCACTAAGGACATTATAAAATCATCAGTGTGCTTATTTATTTATTTGTCTGTCTGTTAGCAGGATTACGTCAAAACTACTGCACAGATTTTGACAGAATTTTCACCACAGGTAGATATACTAGGCCATGGAAGACTCCATTAAATTTGAAGGTGATCTGGTGTCGTCGACCGAACGGTCCCCCTAAAAATCAGATTAACACCTCGTATCTGCTTCAAGCTGCACTCCAGTCATCATCTATCTCAGCGACAGATATCTGAAGGTTTTCTACAACAATCATTTCCACATAAATTCAGCATTATTTCATCATAAAACGCGGCGGAAGCGCCGCAGCTAAACGAGCTGCTAGCTGATGCGTTCATTGCGTGTCAGTCAATTCAAAGCATCATGGAATTTCATCGGGTGAAATTGCTTTGGGTGAAGGGACTCCATCTCAGACGTGCTGCTGTGGTCCGAAATGACGCATGCCCAGATGGAAAAGGCTTTTTAGGGGCGGACCGTTCAGTCTGCGACACCGGCTCTGGATCAAGCTGTTACTTTATATTGTTTTTTAAGGATTACCTCAAGACTACTCCAGATTCTCACAAAATGTCCACCACAGATAGACATTAGGGCATGGAAGACTCCACTGAGTTTTGGAGTTGATCCGGATCCGGATTCGTGGATGTCAGAAATCTCTGATTGCTGTTATTATTATTATTATGGAATAAAAAATATAGCTCCCATATTCACTTTTGTTGTAACTGATTTTGTGTTGACATGCCACTAAAAAAAAGGGGGTGTGTGAGGGGCATGAAACACTACTTTTATTCTAACTCTGGGATGAACTTTTGCACAGTACTGTACGTGAAAGCTGTAAAACCACAATTCAGGTATGATTTGAAAACAGAAAGTTCCTTTACATTCACGGCCAGCTGTCACAGTTGATGATCAATATTCACATTGTTCCAGCATATAGATTGATAAGTAACTCCTTCATTTCCTCGACCTGGTGTTTGTCTCCAGGTTTTGGATTCTCCCTCCACTCTAATAGTAAGATTTGTTTTTTTTACACAGCCTGCTGTCATTACGTTACACAGCACTGATGCTGCCGATGTCCATGTCATTAAAAGCAGAGCCTCGTGTATTCGAGCGCTGCTTTCGCTCCTGATTTGTTCATTTTTTCTCTATATGCCATTTTCTTAATGCCTTGTCATTCCTACATCTTCCTCATGCTGTGATCTTGCCTGTCGTGTTGAAAAACTTAATTTTATCACCAAATATTGATTGATTGCTGTTTGTTTTTTATATACTGTGTATCCCTTCATATATAATACTGTTTTTGTCTTCTTATAGTCACTGTTGCTCTTTAAAAATGGCTGCACAGTCTAAGAAGTGTGTCGCCTGCTTATTTCTCATCATCTCACCTGTAAACACACTTTAAAAAAAGCATTACAACCTTTTATGTGGTGATGGTAACAAACACGTCCTCTCCCAGGTGATCCGTAAGGGTTGGCTGACCATCAACAACCTTGGCATCATGAAAGGTGGAACCAAGGAGTACTGGTTCGCCCTGACTGCAGAGAACCTGTCTTGGTTCAAGGATGATCAGGTGACACTTTCACAGTTATTCATCCGTCCTGCTTCCTTTTTCTTATCATCTTCTAAAAAAACAGATCACACAAAGCTTGGACTAAATAACAACGAAGCCAAAAAAACACCAGTGCACGTTGAGAGTCATCAGACATTTATTGCCACACAGTGTATGTACACAAACATGTCAGTACCCGGTGGCTGTGTTGATTCAATTAGCACAGTTTCAGTTAAGTTGCTGAGGTTGCCGCTGTGGTTGTGGCGTTCCGCGTTGACGTCAGGGGGGCTGCCATCTGTCTGCCTGTCTGTGCCTGCTGTACAGGAGCAGAAGGTCTGCACAGCAAGTGTAGACAGGCAGACACACCACAACAGTCTCTCTGTGCCGTTAACAGGCGCGTCTCGCAGCCCACGCACGAGCAACAGCCCCGATCGGTTGAAGTTATTACTCAATTCTACAAATCCGCTTTTCTTCTTGGAAAACAGCCGTTAGTAAAACAAAAGAGAGATTTGTTTTTTTTTAACACCATGTAGTTGGGTTCTGTTTCACCCTTATTGGATCAAACCATGCTTGGTTTGCAAAAAGAAAGGACAAAGAAGATCTTGACTTGAAACCCTGCACTCTGTTGAAACGGATACACACATTTCAGATCAAGCTTGTATTCTTCAACAGTTTGACAAATGTGGTTGAAGTAGAGGTTTTTATATTGTCGAACATTTGTAACCGAGCTCACAGTGTGTAGTTCCCGTCACCGAGGAGGTACTGGAAGTGTACCTATAATGTACCAGTTGTGAATTGGAATGCCGGCCCCGTTCTTAATTCCACACAAGGTTGTTACATCATCCTAATGTTGAAATAATGCCTAGTGTGAGATGTTGTCACAGTTTAACTCAAAAATGGATTTCAGTGACATTTGGTGAGCAGATAAGATTATGTTCTGGGGGAATAGGTGATTCCATTTTGGAGGTGATTTGTAATATATTCTGGAACTGATGTCACGTAGCAACATTTAACTCAAATAGTTGTGAGAGGATGTTGATGTACTTTGGTGAGCAGATGGACAATGTCTGGGAAAATTAGGGATTTTATTTTGAATTTGATCTGCAACGTATTTTGGATCCAGTAGACCTGTTAAGGTCTACATGGCCTTGGTGGAGATGTTCACTCCCAGACTTCCGTCCACTTTGAGATTTCCACTTGTGACATTACATGCAGAACTTTATCCCTGTTTGATTGTCCAGCAAGCCATTTTCATCTACTTTTTTTTTCTTCCTGCCACCTGGAACTGTAACTAAGCCCCATCCATTTCCCCAATTCATTCCTCTTATTCCCCCATTCCTCCCCCTCTCCCGCTCACTCTTCCCTTTACTCCCCTTTTCTTCCTCTTCTGGGAGTTCAGGCATTTGGAACAGCTCACTGTGACACAGCTGGAGCTGCCCCAAGCCAAACTAACACACACCCGCATGCACGTGCACACACAATCGCACACACTGCACGGAATTGTATATACAGTATACAGTACACACGCTGAGTCTGATGTAAACAACCTGGCGTGCAAATACTGGAGAAAAATATACAGCCGCTCAGACGGACGCTCAGCCACTTTTCAGATAAACACGGGATCACTTCCACACAGTGTTCCCAGACACAGCCTCAGGCGTGCACGTTGTACACACGCCGATACAGGCTTCCTATTGCTGTCATCGGATTCACTGTTTCGGCCTGTGCACGCGCACAGACAGAGCTCATCTATTGCCGGAGTCGGTGTCGGCATCACGCCAGAAATTTCACTAACAGAGATGGACTGTACGCATCAGTCCCAAAAAAAAAAAAAGTTACAAAAGTGTTTTTTTGTGTTTAATGTGAAGATGTTACTGTGCTGGAAGGTTTATCACCTCCATGTGTTTCCAAGGCCTGAAGAGTGTTGTTTGTCATCTAAACTGTGGCAGCAGATCAGATCTGCTGCTTTTCCCCAAAAGTATCTGGGTGTGCAACATGTGTGCGTGCGCGTGTGTGTGCTGGCGTGCGTGCATGCGTACATGTGCACACAGTCACACAAGCCGAGAAACTGAAGCCAAACTTCTGCTTCTTTCTCTTCTTCGCGCGCTCACTCTGCCCGCCCACGCTACGTCCAGACATTTCTTTTTCTTCAACTGCGCCCCCCCCCCCTTATATTTTTTCTTCTTTACCTCTGTTGCTTTTTCTCCCTATTCTCTCTCTCTCTCTCTCTCTCTCTCTCTCCTCCTCTCTCTCCTCCTCTCACTCCCTCTCTCTCTCCTCTCTCTCTGTCTCTGCGGTTGGCAGTCTCCCTGGGACGCTGCACATTCCTGGCTGGAAAATCTGAAGCTTTGTCCAAACACCACCTTCCAAGATCTGCCCGGAGAAATCCCACATGGCTGTTCCTACACCGCCGGACTCCCCCTCCCCCCTAAACTCCCCTTTTTTTCCTCCCCCACCTCTCTCGTTTCACCTCCTCCACAGACCTATACCCCTCTTCCCTCTCTCACCGCCATTGACTCTCCTTCCAACCTCCCTTCTCCATCCCTCTGTCTGTTACTTACCTAGTGTCCAGTTTTCTCTACGAGGCCGTTGCATTTCATTTCTGTCTGCTGACTCGCCGTAGAGAGGGCAGCTAATAACTCACACAACGTAATCTTTTTAACACACTTAACAGACATGCATTCCTTCATCCAGTGTCTCCACTGTCCAGCTTGAAGAAAAGCAGACATCTGCTGCTCATACACTTAATCTACACACTCTTCTCAATGCGAGCGTGCGTGCATGCATGTGTGTGTGTGTGTGTGAGGCCTGTGCTATGTCTGCAAATCATTCGACTATAGGAAGCCCAGACGCAGCAGCTCTGATCTGCAGATTTTCCTAATGCCACACACAAACAAGCAAAACGACGTCTGCGGACGCACAGGATTAGCTTGTCGTGTTGCAGTGACATCAATCAGATGCACAAAGTCAAACCTCAAAATGTGACGTGTGCAATAGCCTTATAATTTCAGGTGTGTTTTAATGGACCGTTGGTTAGCTTTAAGTGCCCCTGCATGGATGCACAGATTGTGCATATGTGTCATGAAACATTCACAAAGACAACTAGATTAACGTCCTAGTGTTTGTCTTAATTGACAGCTGATGACAGAATTGAAAGTTGGTGAAACTTTATGTGCGTCTGAAGGCGTATGCATGCAAGTAAGAAGCTGGAGTGAATATATGACGTTTCATTCCACGCATCATAAAGTACATGCAGTTTGTCCTGAGTCGTGTGCACATATTTATTATTGCTGTCGATGCCGAAGCGCTTCCTTGCACAGTCTAACCAATGTGCAGACTACTGTACACCAGTAAGATCCTGAACAGGTAGTCTGAACACTGGGATGACGGAGCAGGACCCTTTGTCACATCTCATCGGCCTTGCTTTTTTACCACTCCAGATGTGCGCTAGCTGTCCGGCCCATAGCGCGGCATAGTCGGCAGAAGGTTCCCACTGTCCAGTCTCTTCTTTCTCGTGGTGTCTCAGTCATGCACCGCAGGGTGAAGGGTCTCGCACACCAGGTTTTCATTCCTACGGCAGCCCCTCCTCCGGAGATGTCTGTGTATGGTGAGCCGGGTGCACCGAGGGCTGTGTCCCGGCGTAGTATCCAGTCTTGACGTGGCACATTCCCGCATTCAGCTAGGGATCTGCCTGCTCACTCTGGGAAGGCATATGGAAATAAGGGGAGTGAGAGAAGGAGACGGAGTTAGGGAGGAACTCAGCAGCCATATATGGGTTGATGGGACCCGTTGGGAATCAACTTTGGAGCGGTCTGCAGTTTCCCCCCGTTTCTTCTACCTGCTCTCCTCTGCTACGTTCTTCATCCCCTTCCTCTTCTACAAAATTCGCCTCCCTCAATCCTTCTATCCACATCTATCCCTCCTCTTCCTCATCGCTACTTTCTGTTTCTACCCCATCAGAGCACCATATACTCTCATCAGTCTCCTCCCCCTCTCACTAAAGCGATCCCAGATGTTCCCGTATGAGCACCAATCCCATTCTGTCATTTTTTTTCAGCCTCTGTTACAGGAAGTGGGCCCCTTTGGTTTAAAAAAAAGGTTGTTGGGGGGGTGCAGGTTGAAGGAAAAGAGTTGTAGGATTCAAGGGAGCACTGAGAGAGAAGACCATAATGCACCACCAGCACAGATACACAGATGTGCATGCACACCCACACATCAACATAAAGCGTTTTCTTTTTATTATTTTTAGCATGGCCCTTTCTCCTTATGCATTTGCTTTACTTTTCGTCAACTTCTTGGCCCCCGTGGCTGTAAGTTTAGGCAAAGCTGCTTTCTGGAAGCCCCCTTGTGAAAGGTTAGAAAGTTGGGGCAAGTTGGGGAAGAGAGGAGAAGGGGATGGGCTTCACTTTAAGAGAAATGTTGTGTTAGAGCTCGCGTCCGAGTAATGACTTTCACATGTGGACCCAGCCTCACTCGCGCGCTATTTTTTTCCTTTTTTTTGTCCGACTCTCCTTCCCTCCCTTACCCCTTCAGTTCCCTGTTCCCTGCCTGCGTGCTGTCTGTCGCTGCACTCCTCCAACTGTTCCCTGTCATTCATACATACGTCCCTGCAGTGATGACAGACCAGAGGCTCCTGCCATCTTAAACCAACCCCCGCCTCGCTTGCTCTCTCTCTCTGTCTTTGTTTCTCTCTCTCTACTTAGCGGGATGTTCATGCGAATCACTGTGACAGGGAGACACATCATCTCATGTGAGCTCCACTAACAGACTGTATATATTTCATGTTCAAACATCACATGATGTCACCCATAGGTTTTCTGAAGAGCAGGTTTAAAGCTCAAACAGTTCGGCTTTGGGAGTCACGATCGTGGCAGCGCTTAATTCCGCCTAACTCCCTGACAACCCATAAATGGGCAAAGTGGTGGAGCGTAGGCAACACCGATGTGAACTGGGCGGGACAAATAAAGCCAGAACATAATCCCCATGTCAAGGTTTAGCAAACAAGCTAAAGCTAAAAGGCTAACCTTTGCTCGGGTGTTTTATTAATACGTATTATTTGCAGACTGGGCAGTAGTTTTTATAATGGATGGTTAGGTGTGGATATTTAAAATTATGACTGGCTTATTGTCTCATTAACCCTGCAACAACAGTAGCGCTAACATCACCAAGCTCTTGATACCTGTTAAGTAGTGCTAATGGTGCTAACATACAAATAAAATAATATGAAAATTTACACTACAAAAATACTGGAGTACAGACTTCTTAGCGGCCTGTTAGTACAATTAATAATGCAGCAAACCATGTCATAAAATTCTCATAAAGGACAAACATGGTTGATCCACAGCCTCTGCTAGCTGCCTCTGGTAGCAGGGTTCTGAATATGTGAACTGGGTTGTGGTTTTCATAGTAAGTGGCTTGTGTGCAGGCATTAAAAATTATGACTGACTTACTGCTTTAGTAACCGTGGATTGGAGCTAATATCACAATTAATTGATACGTTTTCACAGTGCTAATGGAGCTAACATACAAATAGATTTCACTGGACAGAAATGCTGGAGGACAGACTTCTGAGCTGGTCCATTAGTACAAATCATTTAAATCCACATAAAGGATAAACACAGTTGGTCCATAGCAGGTAGCATCCTCTGCTCGCCGTGTCTGTTAGCAGGCCTCTGGACAAGATGAGTTATTTTTAATCTGTACCATTGCCATGAATGGGGAAACTAGCTATAGAGACCAAAATTGTTTTGTTTTGTTTTGTGTTTTGTACTGGGCTGTGAACAGCTTTATTTTTCCTTTAAAGTTGGCCCTTCTAAGAGGGGGGGTCTGTGGGGTCAAGCGGCCAGTCAAAGGAACTGCAAGGTTTCTCACTTAAGTGCTGGCTTTATTATATATTATATATTTTTTCTATTATTTATAAGCCAACATGAAAGTGGTGCCTTTGTTCCAACCATACACGGTATATATACTGGACAAAGCCAGCATGACATCACCTTTAGTTTTTCTACAAAGACTGGGAACAATAAATAAGAAACCCATGTCTGGGCGTCACCATGTTGGCAGCAGCAGCAGCACTGATTCTGGTGGCTTCATGATGAACTCATTAATGCATAAAGGGGTGGTGTGTGGGTTTCTTAGTGTGTGATGAAAGAAGCCTGAACATGCCCCTCTCTTTGAGTCCAAGCCACCTAAGCTAACAGGCTAGCCTTGATTTGGGTGTTTATTCAATCATATTTTTCGGGAATGCGTGGCTTGCTGCTAACACTTTTGTTTTGTGTGGACTTCAAAAGTTATGAGCTGCTTATTTCTTCAGTAATCGTACATTAAAAGCACTTAAAAGGATCTAGCTACTGATAGCTATTAAAAGTGCTAATGCCGTTACCATAAAACATTAATTACGAGAGTTTTACTCAGCGTGAATATTGTAGCAGAGACATCTTAGAAGATCTGTTAGGATGTTTCAACGTGCAACAAACCATATTCTTCCAGGTGTTTCTAATTAAATACTCTAAAGCAACAAGACAACAACTAGTGGCTGCATCGAGTGGACACTGTGCTACCAACACACTGTGAGAGATGGAATTCGGCTCAGCCGTAGTCACTCAAAGCAGGCCTCAATTAGACAGACGTATTTTGACTTAAAATGCGTTAAACTAAGAACTTAGAAAATAATTCACCCCAATTGTAGTTGTCATGGGGGAGGAAACTATCTATAGAGACCAAAATAATTTTTTGTACTATGCTGTAAACATGTTTTATATCTGCTCTCAAGTTGGACATTTTAACATGGAGTTGAAAGTGAACTTGTATTTTGGAGCAAGCCTCAAGTGGCCAGTCAAGGAACTGCAACTTTTTCTTCTTCCGGTAGGGCTTCATGTGAGACCATTGAAGCTTACAGCTTGGTTCCACACATTGTTTGCAGTGTTTGCCTCAACTTCTGTCATGTTCTGCATTTTTTGAAAAATATTCATTCATAGTTTTAACTACCTCTGGTTGATGTTTTTATCTCTGTCAAGGAGGTAATGTTTCCATCGGCGTGTGTTTGTCAGTTGTTTGCCTGTTAGCAGGGTAACTCAAAAAGTAACAAATGGATTTTATTGAAATTTGATGAGCAGATAAATAATGTTCCAGGAAATAAATGATCTAGAATATATTCTGGCACTGAGATCCAGAACAATGTTTGGCACATATCAACATTTAAATCCCAAAGTTATGAGAGGATGTTGAAGTTGAAAGTTGAAAGTTGAGCTTTTGTAGAAAATTAGGGATTTTGTTTTGAATTTGATCCAGAACATATTTTAGTTATCAATCAATCATAAACAATATTTTATTTACATTTTAATGGCAGGGAGTTAGCGGAAGTTAGCATACTTGCTAACATCCGCAAATTGTCTTGTAAATCACTCCAGAGGTGTTATCACATTACAAAAACAGCGTTTTAAGTTTTAGAGATGTTTATTTCTCACTAGCTTTTATATAATGTAAGAGAAACATGTTATATGTCCACATTTGACAAGAGTACAATTTAGCTTTGAGTTAGCGGAAGTTAGCGTGCACACTAACGCCCGTGAAATATCTGGTAAATCACTCCAGAGGTGTTATGAGGTTCCAAAAACAGCATTTTCAGTTTTAGAAGTGTTTATTTCTCACTAGCTTTTACAGAATGTAAGGGAAACATGTTATATTTACACATTTGACAAGAGCACAAGTTAGCTTTGAGTTAGCGGAAGTTAGCGTGCACGCTAACGTCCACGAAATATCTGGTAAATCACTTCAGAGGTTTTATGAGGTTCCAAAAACAGCATTTTCAGTTTTCAAAGTGTTTATTTCTCACTAGCTTTTACATAATATATAAGACGTGTTATATTTACACATAAACGAAGCGGTTCGGTTATGCCAGAGAGACCAGCCACTCATATCACAGTGCTGCTCTGCTATGAATGGCTGTCACCCACACCCTTCAAAAAAGAAAAAAACACAATGGATTTGCATGATTCATAGCATAAAATTATGAAACAGAATGTGACTTTTTAACCTCTTAAAATGCCTCTCACAATAGGTCAACGTTAGCCATTTTTGAACTTGTGCAAGGTCTGTGCACAGACAGATTGACGGATGCAAAATCTTCGAAATACCCGATGGCCATATTTGATAGCCAACAGGTAAAACTAGATGTTCATGAAATTTTACCAGCATATAGATGAATTCTTGGGAAACATGTTGTAATGCTTCATGGTAAATGCATGTGAAAGTGGGTATTTTAGTGTTGGGGGTTGTGTGGCCTTGATTGAGCCATGCACTCACTGAGCGCCTTCTACTTTTAAAACTATCAGCTGTGTATCAGCGTATTATTCTCTGCATTCTGCTGTCAGCATTTATCTCTCTGTATTCTGTATGTTCCAGGAGAAAAAGATGAAGTACATGCTCCCGCTGGACAACTTGAAAGTCAGAGATGTGGAGAGGAGCTTCATGTCCACCAAATATATTTTTGCTCTCTGCAACACCGAGCTGAGGTTTGTGTCTGTGTGAGACCGAGGGCCCGCGTGCACGTGCGCGTTCAGTGAGTGAGTAAGTGAGGAAGAAAAGGGAGTTCTCGTCTTGTCACCTGCCGGCTGAAGTTTTCATGATATATTACGCGGGTGGACATGTCAGGAGAGCTTAGCGAGGGAACATCAGTGTTGTCTCTTGCACTTTCCTTGACCTCGAACAATCAAATTTGTCACCGGATTTAAAAGCGTATCCGGCGGGTGTTTTCTTCCTTATGTCTACAAGTACGTGCCCGGCTGGCGAGAGCAAGACTGGGTTGACTTTTCTGTATTCATGTTTGCAACGCAGATTGAGAGACAATACCTAAAAGAAAGTGAGAGAGAGTGTGTGTGTGTGTGTGTGTGTGTGTGTTTAGTTGCTGGAATGAACCCAAAGCCTGGCTGATTGCACCAGAGCAATGTGGGCTTTGTTTATAATTTTGTTCTGTGCTACGTTCACACACACCAACTAGACCTTGGAACTGTGTATGCGAGTGCGCGCGAGCCTTTGCCTGGGTTCACGCGTGCAGACCGCAGCATACCGACGGCAGGCTCATTAAGCAGCTAATCAAAGCCAGAGAGCTTGGATCAGAGATGAGGCTGCTCTTGTTTGGAAAGAATTGCTCGACTCGCCACAAAAAGGAGGGATGGCGAGGGACTGGAAGAGTTGAGAGGAGAAAGAAAGCGAGAAAAAGTATCAGAGCCATCGGCCAGGAATGTGTCAAAATCTGTCCTGTGGCGCCCCCCAACCCCAACCCACCCCTCCCCCTTTCGTGCGCCCTCACTGTTTCTCTTTCTGTGTGTGTGTGTGGCAGCTGCTGCAGTGTTTTTTTTTGGGGGGGGGGGGGGGGGGTGTTCATGTCTGACAGCAATCAAAAAGCCTCAGGAAACTATTCAAATCGAAAGCAGTCGCGAGATCTGTGCACAAATTCCTCAAGTGGAGTGAAACAGAATTGACATCAGCAAAGCACATAGGGCAGAGACGAGTTAGAACAGAGAGTGGATTTAACGTACACGTCCTGTTAGTGTCCAGAACTTTGTGTAATAGCGCTCTCATATTGTCATTGTTGGCTCGGTTCCCCGTGTGTTAGTCACCACACCCTGAGTCTTCAGCCTCTCCCATCCGAGCCCAACGTAAACTCACAAGGCCCATTTCTTGATGTTTCATTGCTGTTCTGTCGGCGTTTTTCTTCTTTCTCCATCTCTCTTCTCTCTCTCATTCACACACGTACAATCATAAAGGTTTCACATATTTGAGGTTAATTGCTGTGTGCTATGAATGTGAGAAGCCAATAACAAAAGAAAAAGCAGAGAAACAACTGAGTGATTAAAGAAAAATGTTTAACAGATGGGCTCCAGCCTGCTCCAAGTCCTCGCTTGTTTCTTTCCTGTGCTGCTTCCATGGCCAAAACAGAGACATGCTTCGGTGTGTAACGAGGAGAGAGAGAGAGAGAGAGAGAGCAAGAATTGGCTTTACATTCTTTCATATTGTATGCAACGCTGAAGCATTGAGAGGAAAATGGTTGTACCCATTTTTTGAATTACATACCTGTTTTTTTTATCTGAATTTTGGCATTTTTACACAAACCTAAAGTGTGTGTTAACCTCACACAAGATGCACGACATAGACAAAGATCAGCGAGTATGCCAATGCAGAAAATACACACAATTATGATTCAGAATGATGACTTTTCAACTAAATTAAACCATATCCACCCACAAAATGAATCTGTGCGCAACAACATGAACAAGGCGCACACTCGCCTGCTGAAAATCCCCTGCCAGTAATTTGTAGCTTGACGTTTCACTACCCCTCCTTGGGGTGTCACGTCTAGCTCAGTCTGTGCACTTGTATTGTGGACCCAGGTTACAGGTAGGGATGCCGGCAAAAATATGAGTTGGGACAAAAGTTTCAATGTTTTGTTATTTTAAATGCACACATTTTTTGGGGGGCCATTCCACAGGCCAACCACCATATGTCATGACGCTTTTATTATGACATGTGCCAAGGACATAATAAAATCATTGGCATTTATTTATTTGTCTGTCTTTTAGCAGGATTATGTCAAAACTACTGCACAAATTTTGACGTAATCTTCACCACAGATAGATATTAGGCCTTGGAAGACTCCATAAAATTTTGGAGGCGATCCGGTGTCGCTGACCGAATGGTCCTCCCTAAAAATCGGTCCACTTTTTGCATCTGCGCATGCGTCATTAGCCGCGGTTCATGGATTAAAACTTCAGTTCTGCTTAAAACTGCACTCCAGTCATCATTTATCTCAGCGACAGCTATCTGAAGCTTTTGTATAACAATCATTTCCACATAAATTCAGCATTATTTCATCATAAAAGGCGGCGGAAGCAATCAGAGCGCCACAGCTAAATGAGCTGCTAGCTGATGCGTTCACTGCGCGTCGGCCATTTCAAAGCGTCACGTAATTTCGCAGTTTCTGCTTAAAACGGCCTTGTTTCTGCTTAAAACTGACTTTAGAATGATTTAAGAGGTTTTACCTTGTCATCAGATGGTTAGTAATCAATCCAATTGATCGCATTGGGTGAAGAGACTTAGACGAACTGTCTTAGACGAGTGGCAGACCTCCGAAATGACCCACGTGCAGATGCAAAAGGCGGACCAATTTTTAGGGGCGGACCGTTCGGTCTGCGACACCGGATTTTGGATCAAGATTTCACTTTATATAGGCTTTGAAGAATTATGTCAAAACTACGTCATGGATTCTCTCTAAATTTGCATCTCAGATAGATATGAGGGCATGGAAGACTGAATTTTGGAGGTGATGCAGATCCAGATTGTGGACGACAGAAATCTACAATTGCTCTTGTTTTACAGATGCATTTAACATATTTTTCTCTGTCAATTAAAAAAAGTAACATGGCAGGGGTCTCAAAAGGACATGTGAGCAATTGGAGACATTTTGATCCCCCTCAGAAGGCCCCAGGGGCAGGGTAAACTCTAGATATACCAAGGTTTCCTGGTATATAACAACAACTATTAATATACTACCCTCATATACATAGGTAAGGACTATGAAGGTCAGAAACAAAACATTACTGGGCCAAATATAGAGCTGGGCAGTTCTGAACCATTTCAAGAAAGTTGGAGGCCCTTAAAGGCCCTTGCTGCAGTCTGATCATAGTTATGTTAGCACTTATCCAAGACAAACCTATTTAGGATATCCAGTTCAAATTTGGTGAGATTCAGATATTACTGAATTCATCGTGCACAAGAAAGTGTGACTGACACATACACACACACACACAGTGCAACTCTATAGTATAGAGTGCAACTCTATATTCCCCTTCTGGCTGTTCAGCCAGTGAGGGATGAAAAACACAAGTGCATCTCTAAACATTTGAATATCATGAAAAAGTTCAATATTTTTGGTCAGGTATTTCACAAAGTGAAAATCTTTTTAAACTTAAAGGAACTGACGGAAGGGCACCACCAGGAGTGGAACCTGCGGCTTAATTTGACTCAACACGGGAAATCTCACCCGGCCCGAACGTGGAAAGGATTGACAGATGGATAGCTTTGAGATTGAGATAACTATGGCCTACAGTTTAAAAAAACACTTATATTAATAATAGTGCAATATTTCATTTCAGGTTTGAGTAACTCACAATTCAGGCAGTATAAATACCACAAATTTCTGTCTGGTTCAGTACACACATCCGCGATCTTGGGGAAGACCGCTGATTTGACAGTTGTCCACAAAACACTGAGATCCTCCACAAGGAGGGTAAGCCATGCAAAGTCATTGCTGAAAGGGCTGGCTGTTCACAGAGAGCTGTAAGAAATTATATTAATGGAAAGTTGACTGGAAGGAGAAAAACTGTGGTTGAAAAAGATGCACAAGCAACAGGGACGATTGAAACCTTGAGAACATTGTCAAACCATGCTGATTCAAGAACTTGGGGGGGCTTCACAGGGAGTAGACTGAGCCTAGAGTCAGTGCGTCAAGAGCCACCACACACAGACCTGTCCAGGAAATGGGCTACAAGTGTTGGTTTCCTAGTGTCAGGCCACTCCTGAATCAGAGACTGCTAGAAACATCTTACCTGTGCTAAAGAGAAAAAGGCCTGGACTGTTGCTCAGTGTTCTAAAGTCCTACTTAGTCCAACTCTAAATGAGTACCGGCCTATCCTGGGAATTAACCTTCATTGGACCTTTATTGAATCCACAGAGAGTTGTGGACTTGCTATGGAATCTGGAGATGAGCCCCGGAACCAACAGGCCCCAGGGCCTATATAGGACATCCTCTTCTTTGCAGCCAACATTGGTTTTTACCAAGCATTTGACTTGGTTACTTGGGCTGTGTTGTTGGACATTCAGAGAATTTGTGGGATCCCCAATAATTTCTTGGACAACACAGCTGTACACGCATAACCTCATAGCCTGCACAATGTTGTGTGGAGCGGAGGCAGAGCCTCTGACGTCTTCTTCAGTGATTGTGTTCTCGCTCTTGCTCTGTTCAGTGCTTTGGATGGACTGCACATTGGGTGAGACTATGCTTATGAGGGAAACTTCACTGACGTTTATTTTGCAGATGATTCTCTGGTCTTTCTGGAATCAATTGATGACCTTGTTACAGAACTCAAGAACCTGAGTATGAATTTTGAGTGTTTAAGGCCCCTTCACACATAGCACGATTGAAACTGAGTGGTATATGAAGGAGGAATCGCATGCCACTTGTGAAAAATTGGAGCCACCTCAAACGCCTCATACAGCTATCGCCACAACCATTCGTGCACACCAGTGGCTGAAAGACAGTGAGTACCCATTCTACCCCCCTCTCAGCAGGTGTTAGCCAAATTCCAGGTGCCAACACACAAACATTAAACACCGCTCGCTGGTGGGGCTATTCGCACTCCCGAGACGAGAGTAGAGTGTAGATGACCACATTTGAGCTGTCTGTGAAAATTGTCTAAGTGCAGTATGAGTGTGGCGTTACCAAGAAACACATATGTCAGGCAAGTAGGCCCCCAACACATGTGGCGTGTGTCACACACCCCTGGAACGCATTGCGTGGGGTGGGGCACACTTGCATGACATGCTGATAATTACGTACAAACGAGATCACATGGGGACCGGCCAGCCACGTCTGAGCGCACACAGCATGGCAAGGCGCCTCAGCTGATCACCGGCCAGCCACTCACTGACAGCTGGAAATGACGGCTCAGTGCACACAACGTGTTACATCAAAAACACAGAGAACACAGCCAGGACAATTAAATAAATACTTCAATAACTACATACATAATTACATAACAAATAAGTAAAATAAATAATCACAGAAACAGAGAGTGGCACTTTGTTCTGTGCACTGATTGAACAGGTGGGCATGTCTGCAAACAGCAGCAGCTTTTGGGATCTGTCGACCTGCAAGTCACAGCTGGAGAACATGTACCGTGTTATGAAGGACATGACGTTACAAGTGTCCACCATGACGCACGTGCGTGTGCATGCTGTCTTCACGTGGAAATACAGTAGTGTTCAGAATAATAGTAGTGCTATGTAACTAAAAAGATTAATCCAGGTTTTGAGTATATTTCTTATTGTTACATGGGAAACAAGGTACCAGTAGATTCAGTAGATTCTCACAAATCCAACAAGACCAAGCATTCATGATATGCACACTCTTAAGGCTATGAAATTGGACTATTAGTAAAAAAAAGTAGAAAAGGGGGTGTTCACAATAATAGTAGCATCTGCTGTTGACGCTACAAATTCAAAACTATTATGTTCAAACTGCTTTTTTAGCAATCATGTGAATCACTGAACTAGTATTTAGTTGTATGACCACAGTTTTTCAGGATTTCTTCACATCTGCGAGGCATTAATTTTGTTGGTTGGAACCAAGGTTTTGCTCGTTTGCTAGTGTGCTTGGGGTCATTGTCTTGTTGAAACACCCATTTCAAGGGCATGTCCTCTTCAGCATAAGGCAACATGACCTCTTCAAGTTTTTTGACATATCCAAACTGATCCATGATACCTGGTATGCAATATATAGGCCCAACACCACAGTAGGAGAAACATGCCCATATCATGATGCTTGCACCACCATGCTTCACTGTCTTCACTGTGAACTGTGGCTTGAATTCAGAGTTTGGGGGTCGTCTCACAAACTGTCTGCGGCCCTTGGACCCAAAAAGAACAATTTTACTCTCATCAGTCCAGAAAATATTCCTCCATTTCTCTTTAGGCCAGTTGATGTGTTCTTTGGCAAATTGTAACCTCTTCTGCACATGTCTTTTATTTAACAGAGGGACTTTGCGGGGGATTCTTGCAAATAAATTAGCTTCACACAGGCGTCTTCTAACTGTCACAGCACTTACAGGTAACTCCAGACTGTCTTTGACCATCCTGGAGCTGATCAATGGGTGAGCGTTTGCCATTCTGGTTATTCTTCTATCCATTTTGATGGTTGTTTTCCATTTTGTTCCATGCGTCTCTGTTTTTTTTTTTGTCCATTTTAAAGCATTGGAGATCATTGTAGATGAACAGCCTATAATTTTTTGCACCTGCGTGTAAGTTTTCCCCTCTCCAATCAACTTTTTAATCAAACTACGCTGTTCAGAAAAACGTCCCATTTTCCTCAGACTTTCAAAGAGAAAAGCATGTTCAACAGGTGCTGGCTTCATCCTTAAATAGGGGACACCTGATTCACACCTGTTTGTTCCACAAAATTGACGAACTCACTGACTGAATGCCACACTACTATTATTGTGAACACCCCCTTTTCTACTTTTTTTACTAATAGCCCAATTTCATAGCCTTAAGAGTGTGCATATCATGAATGCTTGGTCTTGTTGGATTTGTGAGAATTTACTGAATCTACTGGTACCTTGTTTCCCATGTAACAATAAGAAATGTACTCAAAACCTGGATTAATCTTTTAGTCACATAGCACTACTATTATTCTGAACACTACTGTACATAAAAACATATATCGCCTTTGCAATGGGCTGGAGCGACCGTGTCAGCGCGCTCATCAGCAGGCTGTGCCAGGTGAAAAGGACCATCTGATCATGTGTACACTCAGCTGGCAATCTGAATGTCACGCCACCCACGTGAGACATGCTCCACATGACGCAGTGTCCTTTGGCGTGCTGCTCCCTGGACACGCGTTTGGGGCCGCCTGAACATGCCGGGCCAGCAGATGTGGACATGATGAGGGCGCACTGCTTCATTCATGTCATTTCATGACTTGACGTCTATGACCATGGGTCATATACAGAGGAACAGAAGGATCATACTTGTATGTTCGCTTGATAAGAGGGATTAAATATTACAAATTGCGGTGGGTTTTCTTTTTGGAGTGTGTGTTGTGTTTTTTTCCCTCACAGCAGCAGCACGATGTGGTGCCACATGTTCCACGTGCTCACACTGTGTTCATGCACATGTGTGCATGGGACCGTCGCCATGGTATCATGAGTGCCTGTCCAACCGTGCGTCCATCCCGACAGCAGGTGGAATGTTTTGCAGTTCCCAATTTTGTTTATTTGTTTGCTGATTTTTGGCTGGTTTCTGCTTCTTTTTCCCAATTTCATGGTATGTGTGAAGAGCCCCTTAGGAGTGTCCTGGTTCTAGTCATAGATCAAGGCTTTCATTGTCTTCCTGAACTGAGCCATTATCAGTGTGGCGACTTGTGGTGAGAGAGTCAAACATTGAGAGATTCATTTATTTTGACAGTGGCATTCATGAGCTATCAAATGTCATCACAGCTCAGCTTGTGATGTTGAGACATGTCTAGGTTGTGGAGTAATTACATTGCTTGACAGTGGTGTTTGGAGATGCTGATATCTTTGCAGAAGAACCCTCACCAGTGACCGAAGACAATGACTTTCTTTGGTTTCGTCTTTGGTACAAGGCCTCTCCAGAGGTTCCTTGGATATTGTTGGACTGACTTTGTTAAAGGGGCAATAACGTGGGGAGACTCAGATAAGGTATACCATTTGCATTGTAAGGGAACCTCAGATATGATAGTACAGCCATGTGGGGCATTTCCCTGAGCATGATCTAATGGCCCACTCACACGGCACATGACGATTCCTGAACAAAGGGAAAAAAGTCAAAAAAGTCACAATTCGTTGAGAAAAGGTGGACGAAAGAGCTTTATCACCGAATAGCCTACGAAACAAGAGCGCAAAAGGGACAAAAGAGGAACTTAACAAAACCGAAGCTAACATTGATCTTGACACTTTAAATGAAACGCGCCTTGAGCCACAGCTGGAGCAGTGTGTGTCTACATCTGAGTTCCAGGACTCGGCACTGGGACGGAGCTCATAGCACCTGAGTCCTGGAAAACTGCAAACAGAAGCTGTGGAGATCTGTGCGCATGTCGGTAGGACCACCTGCTCTGGTTCCTCATCCAGAACAAAAGAGGGATCATCTCCTTCGTCATCAGAATCCACATTGTCTGTCGACACGCTGTGCGCTCTGTCTTGCTCCAATTAAAAAAAAAAACCTCTGGTGTGCCGGGGTACTGCTGTATCACTGTATTATGTTCTAAGCCATATATATTGATTTATAACAGAAAACTGTGAAAAGCGGGAATAAATATAAGTGTAAAGATGATTGAATATATCAGAACAGTAAACTGATCAGTGCGTGTGAACGCGCATTGACTCACATACGCGGTTATTTCAACCAGCTGCAGCTGATCCACAATGTGAATTCTGCCTTCCAGAGCATCTCTTTATATAATCTTTTGAATTATCTACCTGCTGTCACATGTACATAAGGGCTGGATTGTCATTCCTACACTCATATTGTTATATTTAATAAAAATAATAAGCGCATGCAGCAGCTGTTGCTGCCGCTGATGCTGCATTCAAGTACCATTGGAAATTACACAACTTTTTTGTTGTTTCAAATTCAGCAGTTGCTTGTGGCAAAATAATTAATTGTATCCACTCAAAAGATTAATTCTGGCCTATATAAGGTGCCTGAGCGCATTGAAGCTGACCCCCCACCCAGATACAAAAAGCCAAGCAAACAGGCTGAGTTTGTCCTGTAATTTCCGATGGTACATGAATGCAGCAGCAGCCTCAGCGCTCACAAACCGGCTTCTGCACTGTGTGAAAACATTCAGCCAGTCGAACGAAGTCAAACTAAACAATAACGTTACAAAAACTAAACAAACTATTAAAAAAAAATCAAGAACGACAGCAAAACAAAACACGGACGAATTGAGGTTTTCGTTGCCCTTCATTCAAATTTTTCAACAGTTTAAAAATCCTGACGAAGCGCCAGCTGCAGGAATGAAGCTGTGCGAAGGTTAAACGATGCCAACGAAAGTCAACAGAAGTCCATATTTCTTGTTTCCTTAGGGCTTCGTTGCCCTTCGTTAAAGGTGATAGAGAGAGGTTGAATTGGGCATTAATCCTTGTTCTGTGATGTGATATGTAGCCCAAAAAAATTGGTTGGGTCTGTAATGGCTCAGAACCTTCCTAAAAGGCTCTCTGAAACAGCTATGTTACTATGCTGGGTTTAGAATGCCTCGTTTGCTTTTAATGGCGTCGTTTCGGAGCTTATTTGGCAACCTCATTATGAAATGCACGTAGGTGTTGGGCTGATCAGTTGCCGTTGTTTGATTGGCTGCCCTTGCTCTCACTGAAAATGCCACTAAGAGGATGTTTCTGTGTAGGCTCTCAGTTGTCCAGGTGGTTTCCATAGTAGAGAAGCTTGAATCTTAGACTGGACTGGGTTGCTTGACACGAGGGCGTTTCACTTCAAATCGCAGAAGCTTCCTCAGCTAAAATTCTTGCTCTGGTGGTCTGACTTCTGTCTTGACTCTTGTAGAGAAGAATAATCAAGAAGTCACAAAAGCTGGAGTTTTAAACCTAACCAGACCCCTCCTACCGAGAGGCAGACTGCTAAGGCTGGTGACTAAACAATAGCTCTAATTAGCACCTATTGTGCTCTAGTTAGCACCCTTCTAATGACAGGGCAGCTGTCCCTCTCCTGATGGCTCCCTTGACGACTCTGCTGATGACGTGAATGACTCATTACCATGAACAAAAGACTGAAACTGCTTTGACCTGAGTACCCCATTGTAAACAGGGGACAAAGCGTGTCTCAGACCCCCTCCCCGGTTAAGGCTGGGTTTCAAACGTTTCACAAAGAATGCCTCCTTGACCCCTCTCTCAAACCATTTCGTCTCTCTAGCTAATATTTTAACTTCCTTGTCCTCAAACCTTTTTCAAATTTTCCACCTTAAAGACACTAACCACACGTCTGCCCCATAGACCCCCAGACATGCAGAGCCTCCGATGGGCGGGACAAAGCCCAGCATTTATCCAATGACTCGTCTCGTTTTGTGGCACTTGTGTCGCTATTGAAGTCTGTGGACGACAGTTTAAAGCACTGTGAAGCTGCGGGTTTGAGTGAGAGGAAATCCGTGTCGTTACCAGTGATAAGAAGCTGATTCTGAACAAAAGTTGAGCGCGTTGTAGCGAAAACGAGACGACAGTAATCTTCACTAACTTATTTAACAGATCATGTTTCAACATTGCTGTTGAGTGATCTTGTTCCTCGCCCACCAACATGAAGTCAGCCAGAGTCCAGTCACAAAATAATAATGATAATAAAAAAAAAAGATCCGAAATAAATTTAAAAACAAATTTAAACAAAAAAAAATGTGATACTTACAGGCTGTACTGATTGCTGGGGTTGATTTTGTCGCAAAGTCGGAACTGACCCTCTACTGAGTATTAAATGCCGACTGAAGCCAGCTCGAAATTGTGCAAGGTTTGTGAAACAGTCCTCCGTGAAATGCGCAGAGCAAAGAAATAGTCGGCGGTTCTATGTACTGGGGATGCGGTTAAAAATGAATAAAAGCCATTGATCGCGTACATTGCTTTCCGTGGGAAGAATATGTAAAGATCGTAGTCTGCTATGACAGCCTGGGAAGGCACACCTGTACCTCGCCATTGCTCCTCTTCCAGTGGTAGGAATGGGTGGGCACAACCTTATGAATAATTAATTTCGAAGGGGTGTGTGTGAAAGGGTGTGGGTGTGTGTGTGGGAGCTATTGGTGAAAAAGTGACGTAACTTTTCTCTCAAAAACGGATTGGCCTGTTTTCTGGCGGCAATTCAAAAAAGGAGAATTACTTGAAACAGAGGTTCTGAAACTTGCTGGCACTTCGTGTGTATTCCCCACAGCGGGGAGACTCTGAACTAACACCAAAAACATGAAAAAGATGATTTTGATTCTCTATCCCCTGCCATATCCCCAGTGCCGTGTGACTGGGCCATAACATGCATATGCCTCAATCATGAGGAGCCCAGCAACTAGAAAAGTCCATGATGCCCACAACACTGGGATGGACATCTGCTTTTTCTGAGTGGTGGACAATCAGGACTGAAGGTAAATCCATAGGTAGTGGATGCAGCAACGCTCAACATCATTCTTCCAGATTGTCTGTCTGCCACCTTCATGATGGAATTTCTGTTTCAGACTTTGTTGAAAATAATGTCTATTTGGTATAAACCTCCAAGACATATCTCTTTAAATGTTTTTTGTTGTTGTTTTGTTTTGGGGGGGCTTAGATTTTAAACTACACATTGTTGCTCCTAACTCATTGCATATTGACGCTTGGTCAGGACTCCTTATCATCAACATGTGTCGCACTGGGTATCATGTTCATGTAATTTTGTGATAAGTTGACTAATTTCTCTCTGATAACACACAAAACTATCTGATTGACTGATGCATCATCCCTTGACACAGCAGGGAACATTTATCTATGTTTGGGTTGGGGTTGGGGTTACCCTGCACATTGCTAAATGATGCAAAAAGGGTACCCAGTGCGACGAATGTTGACAAGGGGTACTGCGTCAACATATGATGAGTTTGTACTAAGAATGCGATTGTTCAAACCTACTTTCTTTTGAAACAGATATGTAAAGGTTAAGCTTATAGACAATTCTGAAAATGTAATAAATTAGATTTTTTTTCTTTGTCAATTGAAACCACTTCTAGTTTAAGTAGACCCTAAAGTATGGATTTCAAATTAACATGCAGGTTAAAGCAAGGAAATAAATTGAAGTGGTGGGTTGGGGTAAATGTTAGTTAGAGTTAATCTTGCGTTAACTCTGGTTCCTAGATGTCGGCCAAGTCTAACACAAGCGGAGATATTCAGGTGAGTTTAGGCTGTGTATTAGTTTGCAATGCAAGTGATTAGAGCAGTGGTGTTCAAAGTATTCCAGAAAGGGCCAAGAGGGTGCAGGTTTCCTTTGCAGCCACTGACTCCAGCAGGTGATTTCACTGATGAACTTGTCCCATCTGCTCAAAGTGATGTTAATCAGTGAAACCACCTGCTGGAGTCTGGCTGCAAAGAAAACCTGCACCCGCTGGGCCCTTTCTGGAATACTTTGGACACTACTGGATTAGAGGCTTTTAAAGTAAGCAAAAGCTAAATACTATTGTAAACATATTTCTTTGGATTTGATCATAGTCACATTAAGCTGAAAGATCAAATGCTTCAGACAAACTATAAACACAACACCCTAACAGGGGACACGTGGATGATTTTGCTACATATTCTCTGTATGTTTTCATGACACGGATCAGCTAACTATTGGGCCAGTCTTCCAACAGCTTGGTGTATTTGTTTAAGTTGCTTTATGTTCTCAAAGATGGATGTATTTTGTTTAAGGTGCCTTCTGTGTATATTACTCTGTACTGAGAACCGGACCCTCAAATTTATAGTGTTATTTCTGGCTCGGAAGTGTTGCTTTTGGACACATTTGACAGCACTGAAATGAATTGCAGGTACGTGTATAAGGACTACAAATGCTTGGAGTTGGCCTGTAACTCTCAGGAGGAGTTGGACAGCTGGAAGGCTTCTCTGCTCCGCGCCGCAGTTTACCCTGAGAACCTGACCGTTAGTACCCTGACCCCTAAATTAACCTAATTAAACCTGACTGTAACCTTAGCTGCACATAACTGCACCTGCCTACACTTTGGCTTTCCGCGGTCCACAGTCGTACCCTTTTGCTAACCTTAAACCCAGACCATAAAGCCTAGTCCCTCTCCTTATGATCCCCCCTTCTTTTCCCCGCCAAAGCGAAAAAATTAGCTCCCCCACCCCTTCCATCTCGCTTTGTCGTTGGCTCTTCAGTGCAGCATTCTTGTCCAATGATGTCACTACAGTTGCGCGCGCTTCAGTCTGTTTCTAATCTGCAGTTTCTCGTCCCTCACCCACTCCCCTTTTTCTCCTACCCAGATCCCCTGTTCTCCTTTTCCTGCCACAATTTTATATATTTATACATTTTCTCATCACCAGCGTCGTTCACATGATACAATTTGGCATTAACAATAATGCTCACTTGCACGGCTTACATTTACTGCATATTAGCACGATGTAGTGGTTACTGTAGCACGTTATGTGACCCTGCATCGTTAAACACTCTGAGCATTCTGTAAGTGCAGTTGGTCCTAAATCTACAGTATATGTTGTCTCATCTGTCAGGTGGATGGACAGGAAAACGAAGATTGTGAAAGCCTCACAGATCCTCACCTGCAGCGTCAGGTGGAAACCATCAGTAACCTGGTTGAGTCATACATGAACATCATTTACAAGACCATCAGGGACCTCGTGCCAAAGACGATTATGCACTTTATGGTCAACAGCGTAAGCTATCCATGCCAAGAGTCTTAAATGTGTAATAAATGTGCCTGCTGTTTCTCTCTTTCATCTCTCGTTCACACCCCAATAGTAATGGCAAAATGGAACTGTGTTCCAAAACATTCTGAATCCTTTGGAAACGGTGTTTTGAAACATCGGTGCCCAGTTGAGTTGCCTCCATCTGGTCAATGAACAGAAATGCAACTGAATGAACTACAAACTGTTTAAGGAACTGTCACAAAATAAGTAAACCTTACAATATTTATGTCCTCTTTGGACGGAGTGACGGTAACGTCACATGACACCCCTCAAAATTCCTGAGTGTGTTTTATCAAACCACTTAAATTCTCTGTTTTCTTGTATGGGCCAGTTTTTGTTTTTAACTTCTTTCTGTTCCTTCCTGTTTAGTGAGTTTGATTTTGAGATACCATTTTCATTTCAGTCTGTTGATTAAAAAAGTAATTAATGATAGAAATAGAGACTATTCTCCAAAGCAGGAGAGATTGTGAGTAAAAAAAAATCTTCCCAGTCCCAACACAGTCTAACAGACTTTTTCACGATATAAATACCATAACACAGATTATTACACAACTACAACATCATAATAAAATCTCTCTTCATACAAAATTAGAACATTCAACAAGATAAACATATTTCAACACTAACAAATACAGATTCAGAAAGTTTTACAAATTCGTTGCAAGTGAAACAAGAATTTGGCCACTAGATGTCACTGTGGAGATGCTTCGAATGTTCAAAAAGGTTGAATCTTTTAATGAATCAATAGTTTCTTTTGACCCTTTCGTGTCAAATTCAATTGCAATTCGAAAGTTATTTGTATAGCAGGCAGCATGGTGGCTTAGTGGTTAGCGCTGTTGCCATCCAGCAAGAAGGTCATGGGATCGATTCTCACTTGGGGCTTGTCTGTGTGGAGTTTGGTTGTTCTTCCTGTGTTTACAGGAGTTCACTCTGGGGGCTCTAGCTTCCTCCCACATCCAAAGACAAGCAGGTTAGGTGAATTGGAAACTTTAAATTGACTGTAGATTGTTGTAGAGATTTGCTTTCAGTTTAAGGAAATTTTAGAATTTTTTATATTGAAGCCTGATTTACTTTTTGTATTTGAAATGGCATAAACAAATTAAAATGTGTGAAACACCAAAGGGCCAAATACTTTTGGAGGGCACTGTAAGTCTTCTACCTCGATTTAAATGAGTCCACACAATCAGACTGTTTTAGCACAACTGGCAAACTGTTCCATAGAAAAAGTGCCCAGTAAGAAAACTCCCTGTAACCTGCTTACTACTTATTCACCCTGGGCACACATAACAAACCTAGACCCCGAGAACAGACAGCACGACCAGGTACATATGGTGTAAGTAAGAATTTTATGATAATAACAAAACCTTAAAGTCAGACTTCGCATGAACAGGAACCTCGTGACAGCGACGGTGTTCTGAACCAGCTGGCTAACATGTGAATGGTGCATTTTTTCCATCACTGCAGTCGATATATGGGAACAAGAGATCTTTCATCTTTGTTTCTCTTTTCTTGGATTTGTTCCTCTTGAATTAAACTGAGAGTCAACACGACAGTGACATCATTGTGGTGGTGGACAGAAGCAGAATAATAATAAAAATAAGAAAAGTCCATTTCCAAATACTTGTGTGGCCTTGTGTCTGATGTTTAGATACAACCCCAATTCCAATGAAGTTGGGACGTGTAAAATGTAAATAAAAGTAGAATACAATGATTTGCAAATCCTCTTCAACATGTATTTAATTGAATACACCACAAAGACAAGATATTTGATGAACAAAAAAGGAGAATAGTTCACCACGTTTCTGTATAGCACAAACAAATCTGGTGCAACCAGATAGGACTAATTTGTAAAAGAGAAAAATAACTGGTGCAACACAGAAATAAGTGCCGGAAAGTTTAATAAGGTGCTGAAAAGAAAAATATACAGCAGGACTAACGTTTCGATGTGAGAGTCACATCTTTCTCAGACCTGAGGAAGATGTGACTCTGTGACTCTCACGTCGAAACGTTTTCCTCTTTACAAGATATTTGATGTTCAAACTGATAGCCTGCAGCATGTTTCAAAAACGTTGGGTCGGGGCAACAAACGACTGGGAAAATTGATGAATGCTCAAAGAACACCTGTTTGGAAACAGGTGAGTGTCATGGTTGGGTATAAAAGGAGCATCCCTAAAAGGCTCAGCTGTTCACAACCAAAGATGGGGCGAGGATCACCACTTTGTGAACTACTGTGTGAAAAAATAGTCCAACAGTTTAAGAACAATGTTTCTCAATGTTCAATTGCAAGGAATTTAGGGATTCCGTAATATAATCAGAAGATTCAGAGAATCTGGAGAACTTTCTACATGTAAGCGGCAAGGCAAAAAACCAACATTGAATGCCCGTGACCTTCAATCCGTCAGGCGGCACTACATTAAAAACCAACATCAATGTGTAAAGAATCTTACCGCGTGGGCTCAGGAACACTTCAGAAAACCACTGTCAGTTAACACAGTTTGTCGCTACGTCTACAGGTGCAAGTTAAAAGTCTACCATGCAAAGTGAAAGCCATACATCAACAACATCCAGAAATGCCGCCGCCTTCTCTGGGCCCGAACTCATTTGAATGGATAGATGCAAAGTGGAAAAGTGTGCTGTGGTCTGATGAGTCCACATTCCAAATTGTTTTTGGAAATCATGGATGTCGTGTCCTCTGGACAAAAGAGGAAAAGACCATCTAGATTGTTACCAGGGCAAAGTTCAAAAGCCAGCATCTGTGATGGTATGGGGGTGTGTTAGTGCCCATGGCATGGGCAACTTACACATCTGTGATGGCACCATCAATGCTGAAAGATACATCCAGGTTTTGGAGCAACACATGCTGCCATCCAACCAATGTCTTTTTCAGGGACGTCCCTGCTTATTTCAGCAAGACAATGCCAAGCCACATTCTGCACGTGTTACAACAGCGTGGCTTCGTAGTAAAAGAGTGCAGGTACTAGACTGGCCTGCCTGCAGTCCAGACCTGTTGCCCACTGAAAATGTGTGGCACATTATGAAGCGAAAATATGACAACGGAGACCCCGGACTGTTGAACAACTGAAGTCGGACATCAAGCAAGAATGGGAAAGAATTCCACCTGCAAAGCTTCAACAATTAGTGTCCTCAGTTCCCAAACACTTATTGAGTGTTGTTAGAAGGAAAAGGTGATGTAACACAGTGGTAAACATACCACTGTCCCAGCTTTTTTGAAATGTGTTGCAGGCATCTATTTCAAAATGAGCAAATATTTGCACAAAAACAATAAAGTTTATCAGTTTGAACATTAATATCTTGTCTTTGTGGTGTATTCAATTGAATATAGGTTGAAGAGGATTTGCAAATCATTGTATTCTGTTTTATTTACATTTTACACAATGTCCCAACTTCATTGGAATTGGGGTTGTACATAGGAATAGGGAGGATTTAGGCCAAGCAGTGAAATTTCAGCACGCTGTTAAAAGGAATGGCTCCCAAGTTGGACTCAGGTCTCTCCACTTGTACCAAAGAGTCTTTGTAAAGAATCAGCCTCGTCTCTTGGACTCTTTGACTTTGCATGACATCTACTTTCTTCCAACTCGACCCGTCTCGACTTCAAATTATAAAATAACTTGAAAACGAGCACATGGATCAATGTAACTTTCACCACTTCTAAGAATGTAAAGTCAGAATTCCAAATCGGAATAAGGAAGCATGCAGTGTGTATGTGTGTGTGTGGGGTTTGTCACAGCTGTTTATAATTCCTCTCTGTAGTTGAAGGAGTTCATGAGTTGTGAGCTCCTGGCTCAGCTCTACGCTCTGGGAGAACATGCAGCACTGATGGATGAATCACCAGAGCAGCAGCAGCATCGGGATGAAATGCTGCACAAACACACTGCCCTGAAGGAGGCGCTCGCTGTTATCGGGGAGATCTCCGCCTCCATCTGTGCCACCCTTCTGCCTCTGCCTATCCACTCATCTGGGATGGAGTCAGGCAGGTACAAAATTACACTTCGTAATGTCCCGGGTGTCCACACAGTAACTAAACCCACAATTGATAGAGATCAGGTGCAGGTTTGTCTGCTCCGCGCCACCCTGATGCTGACAATGTTTTATCAGTGGAAGCAAGGCAGGAAAATGTTATATAGCGCCACCACCAGCTCATGGTTGATAATGATCTACCCAGAGCAATGAGGCGCACAACCACAACAATGTGAGCACAGTTTAACATTGCAATAAGTAGCCTCACTGTAGCCTCAGTAACCACAGCTTTATTACATCAGCCAAGGACGTAATAAAGTGGTATACAAAATCCGTTATATACGGTGTTTATTAGATGGAAAATCATACAAAAACATTGGAACTTTTTGCTTTTGTCTGGTGAGTGCAAATATCCAGTTTATACGATGAAGGTTTAGGCGGGTTTTACTGTATAAGGATCACTTAATCGGAGGTGGGGTGATCAAGCGGTTAAGTGTACTTGTTTCCAGCACAGAAGGTTCCTGTTTCAAGGCCATCCCTGCCCACTCTCCATGTAATGTGGAGTTGCATCAGGAATAACATCTGGTGTTTTTTTTTTGTTTTTTTACTTGTGCCAAATCAACATGCAGATCTGCTGTGGTGACCGAAGTAAAGACAATGGAGTTGTAGCCGGTTTTCTTGAGACAACTCAGGAGATGGATGCATGAATTTTTCCAAGTCACTGAATACTGTATGTCTTGAATTTCATTTACATCAATCATTAAGGAACACAAACCATATTATACTGTTACTAGGGGAGCTACGACCACTACCTTTGCACCCCGCCTCCTCAGACTAAACCAAACCAACTGTTTTAGGTTCCTTAGATGACCCCAAAACACAATCAGGATATTCCCAAAAATAAAAACTGGCCTCAAGCCAGTTATCCAAGATGGCTGCCAACATAGGGTTTTTTCACTAAAACACCTTTACAGAACATATAAACAACTTAAATATCACAGAGATTCAATGGGAAGACCATTGCAGGTCACAGCAAACTCATTTGTGCCTAAACTAAATTCATTCATGGGTTTAAGATTCAAAATGGCGTCCAAAATGGCCACCAATAGACCCTTATCATTAAAATACATAGTAGGAACAAACAATAGACTTAGTAATGACAGAAATCACTGGTGTTTTAGTGGAAAAAAAAACAACCTATTTTGGTGGCCATCTTGGATGCCATATTGGATAACTGGCTTGAGGCTAGTTTTTATTTTTGGGAACATCCTGATTGTGTTTTGGAGTCATCTAAGGAACCTAAAAAAGTTGATTTGGTTTAGTCCTGGGGGGGAGGGCGCAAAAGTAGTGGTTGTAGCTCTCCTTGTATGGGTGGTAATTAATTGATGTTGACCACACACAATATGAAATGTCTCGGGTTCATAATGTCCTCAATGAATCAGAAATAAAAGTAAATGTAAGGATCACTGTTGTTTTTTTTTCTCTTCTTCTTCTTCTTCTTTTTGCCATTTTCATATCATCCCAACTTTTTCTGATTTGCGGTTGTAGTTCAGTGCTTCCTATCCCTCATTTTCAGCCCTTTGCCAATGATTTTATTTGAAAAGACTGAAACAAAATAACTGTCATAGGGATGAAGAGAGGGAAATGCTGTTTTGTACTTAACCCTGTATAACAGACTTGAAGTTGGCAGCTTATCCATCTTTTGTCTTCTCCACCCAGCCCCACTCTGCTGAAAGTATCAGGGACTCGTGGTCCTGCTCCAGCTGCTCTTCCAGAAAATGCTCAACCCAAACACGTCTCGTCCACCAGCACAGATCGGCTTTGGCAGCCCCGTCACCAAACGCTCCGTGCCACGCCCGGTGGGCCGAGGTAACTGTGGAAATACACAGTCATGTGCTAAAATCTGACAGGTCAAAGTACGGTGACCTGTGTCTCTGTATGTCACTCAGACGTGCACACACGCAGCCAGACTTTGAACTACAGAGGCTCAGGGGGAGAAGGAATTGTTATTTGAGCTGGGTGGGGGTCTGCTGAAAAATGTGTTTCTCATATTCTCCTCCATCAGCCTCAGCAGACAGGACTTCTCTCTGTGCAGCTTTTAGCTCCATCCAGAGACAATAGCCAAGGTGCGCTGTCAACTTTTTATATTTCTCTCTGTCCTTCAGTGCTATTTTTTTTGCCTTCTTTGTTTTTCTCCTCTTCAAGTATCATTCTTTCCCCACTGTTCCCTTTTTCTTGTATTTTCCTTCACTTTTCTGCTTTTGGCCCATGTCTCCTTTTCTTCTCTGCCTCATTTCCTCTGTGCTCTCCAATGGTTGTTCAGATTCTGTCCCTCACACTCTCCCTCTTTCCATTAAACCTTACTTGTCTTTTCCTTCATCCATGCGCTGCCTCTGTCTCAGAAAGAACTAAATACAGCTCAAAGTGCTGCGCGTCAGCAGTTTTAAGAAAAATCTTCACCCTTATGACCCTTCAAGGGGCTCTGTCACCCACTCCCACCTTATGACATCATAAAGATTTATAATCTCCACACACACTTTTTGGCTGGTGACGAAGTCTCTCGTTGCCTGAATCCAAACTGTTCCAGGATTTCCCATGTGTGATGGTGTTTGCAGTAAATTTGCATGAGCGTCCTCAGAGACGTGCAGAGAGCAGAGTGGTGGGAAATGAGGATGCTCCCCACCCTTCTCCAGCTGGTGCCCGTAGTAATGGTGCCAGTGTAAACTCTTTGAATGCCTTTTCCTCCTCATTGCTGCAATACTCTGAGTGGTGGCCACAGTTAACCTAAAGGTTAGCTTCCATAGCGGCTGACCTGCCAAAGAGCTAACTGCAGTAACACTAAACCAATAAACTGCTAAAACATTTAGCTGAAGCTCCGGCGAACCGCCAACTTCTCTTATATGAAATTACAATTGACTTGTTTTTTTTGCTCTAAAACCATGAAAAACAAACCAAAAGAGCTGAAATTTTAATATTTTGAAGTGATAACATGAAGGATCCCAAAAAAGAATTTAGCACGCCAAGATAATTAAATGAACAGAAGAAACAAGAGCAATCAGAGATTTCTGACATCCCGAGATTTCTGACATCTGCCAGTCCGGATCCAGATCAGCTTTTCCATGCCCTATCAATCTGTGGTGCAAATTTGGTGAGAATTCATGAATTATTATTTTTTTTTTTAACATACTTTAAAGCCTACATGAAGTGAAATTTTGATCAAGAATCCACATCCGGATCTGGGTCACCTCCAACATTCAGTGGAGTCCTCCATGCCCTTATATATATCTGTGGTGCAAGAATCCGTGAAGTAGTTTTGAACTAATTCTTCAAAGTGTATATAAAGTGAAACTTGATCCCGAATTCGGATCTGGATCACCTCCAAAATTCAGTGGAGATTTCCATGGCCTAATATCTATCTGTGTTGAAAATTTCATCAAAATCTGTGACAGACAGACAAATAAACACAGATGATTTTATTACGTCCTTGGTGAACGTAATTAAAAAGTAGTTTCCATTCGACATAGTTTATTCACAGTACAGAAAATACTAAACCAACAAGAAGTATTAAGAAATAAAAAATACACATGGAAAATCATTTTAATCATCCAATTACTGTGTTTAATCTAATTGACTTCCTGCTCCTTCATCTCCTCGAGGTGATGCTTGCTGTCTTCGCATGATGTCAAATTCACTTACTGGATACATGTAGAAGCTTCAACAGAAACAAATGTATGATTTTCAGGTTTACACACACTTTTGACACTTAAAACCTTTTTAAAAATATACATATACGTGTGTGTGTGTATATACATATATATACATTGAGGAAAATAAGTATTTGAACACCCTGCGGTTTTGCAAGTTCTCTCACTTAGAAATCGTGGAGGGGTCTGAAATTTTCATCTTAGGTGCATGTCCACTGTGAGAGACATAATCTAAAAAAAAAAAAAAATCCAGAAATGACAATGTATGATTTTTTTTAATAATTTATTTGTATGTTACTGCTGCAAATAAGTATTTGAACACCTGTGAAAATCAATGTTAATATTTGGTACAGTAGCCTTTGTTTGCAATTACAGAGGTCAAACGTTTCCTGTAGTTTTTCACCAGGTTTTCACACACTGCAGCAGGGATTTTGGTCCACTCCTCCATACAAATCTTCTCTAGATCTTTCAGGTTTGGAGTTTGAGCTCACTCCAAAGATTTACTATTGAGTTCAGGTCTAAAGACTGGCCAGGCCACTCCAGGACCTTGAAATGCTTCTTACGGAGCCCCTCCTTAGTTGCCCTGGCTGTGTGTTTGGGGTCATTGTCATGCTGGAAGAAACAGCCATGACCCATCTTCAGTGCTCTTACTGAAGGAAGGAGGTTGTTTGCCAAAGTCTCGCAATACATGACACCATCCATCCTCCCTTCAGTACAGTGCAGTCGTCCTGTCCCCTTTGCAGAAGAGCACCGCCAAAGTATGATGTTTCCACCCCCATGCTTCACGGTTGGGATGGTTTTCTTGGGGTTGTTCTCATCCTCTAAACATGGTAAGTGGAGTTGATTCCAAAAAGCTCTATCTGGTCTCATCTGACCACATGACCTTCTCCCATGCCTCCTCTGGATCATCCAGATGGTCACTGGTGAACTTCAAATGGGCCTGGACATGTGCTGGCTTGAGCAGGGGGACCTTGCTGCCCTGCAGGATTTTAAACCATGACAGCATCATGTGTTACTAATGTAATCTTTGTGACTGTGGTCCCAGCTCTCTTCAGGTCATTGACCAGGTCCTCCTGTGTTGTGAAAGTGTAGTGACACGGACCCACAACAGGGGGCGCAAATGAACGGCCAATAGATGAGCCAAAAGGTAACAATTTAATGTTGTGAAATGTGCACAACAAACATACAGACAATCTCAGAATATAATTACAGTCAATCTACAAAGGTGACGTGTGGGCAGGCTCGAGGATAGAAGACGTCTGTCCCTGAGAAGAGCCGGAACCACACGATTTCCGCCGCCACAGAACCTGGTGAATAGTGGAGCCGCCAAGTCCCGAATTCCCAGGTGATCACCGTCCCCGACTGTCGGATCTGGTACTGCTGGCGAGAACAAAGACAGTCAAGTGTGGGTGTGTGTACACCCAGTAACAACAGCGGTGGGAATGCCACCTCCACCTCTCACTCAATAACTGCAGAGTACTGTAGATTCCTCAGGGGAAAAGAGTGCCTTCAACGCTCTCTCAGCTTTCACCGACGGAGGTACCAGTACTCCTGCAAACACTCACAATATACAAATATTGCAATCACAAATGGCTGAGGATATTACCTCCAATGAAGTATGATATCTCGGCAAACGAGGTGGAGATGACGTCTGGTCTTTATGGAGTGAGAGGATGTTGAGTAGATGGGTGACAGCTGTCAAGAGGTAATGAGTGACAGCTGTCACCCCCGGCTGTGTCCATGGCGGCAGCGCCCTCTCGTGCCTGAAGCCCGCACTTCAGGCAGGGCGCCCTCTGGAGGTGGGCCAGCAGTACCTCCTCTTCTGGCGGCCCACACAGGACCCCCCCCTCAACGGGCGCCTCCTGGCGCCCGACCCGGCTTGTTGGGGTGTCGACGGTAGAAGTCGGCCAGGAGGGCCGGATCCAGGATGAAGCTCCTCTTCACCCAGGAGCGTTCTTCGGTCTTGACTATGGTGGACAGGTTGGAGTGTGATTGATAGAGTGTGTGAACAGGTGTCTTTATACAGGTAACAAGTTCAAACAGGTGCAATTAATACAGGTAAAAGTGCAGAATAAGAGGGCTTCTTAAAGAAATATTAACAGGTCTGTGAGAGCCAGAATTCTGCTGGTTGGTAGGTGTTCAAATACTTATTTGCAGCAGTAACATACAAATAAATTATTAAAAAATCATACATTATGATTTCCAGATTTGTTTTTTTTTTTTTAGATTATGTCTCTCAAAAATCGCAAGGTGTTCAAATACTTATTTCCTCACTGTATACACACACACGTATAAGCTGACTTAAAGTTAGCTCAGCTAAATTTAGTGGATGCTAATTTGTCCGTTAGTGGTTATGACAGCTGAAAAAGTAATCCATTAAGTACCTTTGCTAATTAGCCGTTAGCATTTAAACTGAAGAGGGAGGGAGGGATTTTTTGCATATTGAGCTTTTTGTGTTATATCAAACAGTAACATTGATCTGCTCTTCTCTTCAGGAGGTGCCTTTCACCAGCCAGAAACACAAAATAACAGTTTAGTGGTGAAATGTTGACCGTTCTGCTCAGTGAAGCTCCCAGCTGCTTGCTGACTGCTGCTCAGAAGGGCCCATGAAGTGTAAAATGTGTATTCCAGCTGAAGTCTCCTCTCCGTTTCCTCTGGGACCTGCTGTCTGGGAGCCTGTTTTGTACATAAAGTATCTCCACGACTGTTGGAATGTACTCAGTTGTCTGCGGACTTGTCTCAAGTGCCTGAGCTTTGTGTAAATAAAAAGATCGCTTATTAATTATTCAGAAAGTATATTATGTTCATACTATTTTCTTATTACAACATTTTTGAATAAATATCTTCAAAAATGTTGTATATAAAAAAATAGTTTTTGAACTTGTCCTGATTTCTTCCGGTGTGAAGGGCTGAGATAATTTCCATTTATTTTCATTTATATAGCACCAAATCACAACAAGGTTGCCTCAAGGCGCTTCACACAAGTAAGGTCTAACCTTACACCCCCAGAGCAACAGTGGTAAGGAAAAACTCCCTCTGAGGAAGAAACCTCAAGCAGACCAGACTCAAAGGGGTGACCCTCTGCTTGGGCCATGCTATCAACACAAATTCCAAAACAATAAAAAGTCACATTGTCATTCTCATAAAGCAATCAGTTCATGATTGAATTTTCCTCTGGTGTTTTTTTTTTCTTCTTCTTCAACAACTAAGCTGACTAAAATTTTATTTGTTCATTGAGGCCATCTACAGTGTTACACGTATCAGGAGTGCAAACTAGGAGTAATAACACACTATGGGGTTGTGGGTCTTTCTAGGACGTCCACAGCAAACTGAGGACTGTTGCATGTGAGATACTTGCTATACTATTTACTGTAAGCTTCCAATAATAATTACACCCATGTACAGCAATAGCACATGTGGTGGTATTATTTGAATTTCGAGTGCCCGTTTGGCCATGTATGAACACTTATAACACTGAATTGGACCAAATTTGGTGGAATAGTGGAGAGTCAGCCATGACAAAGTGAGTTGATTTTGAGAAAAATCTGCTAAAAATCAAAGTCACAAGCCAAGGTCAAAATTTGGCCCATTACTTATGCTGAGTAGAGGGGCAGTTGGAATGGCTATTCTGAGGAGGAGGACTAGTTGTATAGCGCTTTTCCAGCTAGCAGAGTCTCAAGCATTGGGCTTGAGACCAGAGGATCCTTAGTTCAAATCTCAGCTTGACCGGAAAATCACTATGGGCCCTTGGGCAAGGTCCTTAATCCCCTAGTTGCTCCCGGTGTGTAGCAAGCGCCTTGTATGGCAGCACATTGACATTGGGGTGAATGTGAGGCATTATTGTAAAGCTCTTTGAGTGTCTGATGCAGATGGAAAAGTGCTATATAAATGCAATCCATTTACCATTTCCATCAGTAGCCAATAAACATTTAATGAGTTGTTTTGGGTTCTACATCATTGTGAAAAGTGTTAAGGACCTTGAAGCATCTATTCACTTAAATATGATGCGCCCTCACCCCCCCAACTGTGCCCGTGGAGGACCAGATGACCTGAGGTTGTAAATTGTTTTTCTGCTTAGTTGTGGAAAGTTATAGTGTTCCTTTCAATAGTTATTTTGCAGGTGTAGCACATGTTTAAACAGAACACACAGGCGCTAATTGATTACCGGAATCATTAATGAGTGTTTTGTGCACAACTGATGAACTGAAGAAACAGAACATTCACTGATTCATTTTCTATAATTTTAGAAAAGTCCAATTAAGGGTCACAGAGGGCGCTTAGGTTTATCTCAGCAGTCACTGGGCGAGAGATGGGGAACACCTCGGATAGGGCTGTCAGTGTGTCGCAGGGCTAAAACAGGACTGTATAGGTATTAAGATAAAAAAAACACAGGGTGGTCACATGAAACAGTGGTTCTCGTATTAAAAGCCAAGTGGCCTCTGTATGTGTACGCGTGCATGCGTCTGTGTATAACTTTGATCACGAAGATACTGGGGAGAGCTGACATTGGCCGTTTGGTATGTTTATGTATTTTGGGTCAAGGATGAATGCTGCCAAAACAGAAAGTTCATAGGACTAATATTTTAGGAGAAACTACGGATATTAGCTAACAACAGTGAACAATGGACGTCGATAATTATTGGGAGTTGGGAGATTGGGGGTAGTAAATCATCTATATATTACATGCCAAGTGGCTTCTGTGTATGCACGTGTGTTCAAACATGGACAAACTGGGGAGAGCAGACATTTGCCGTTTGGTATGCTTATGTATTTTGGGTCAAGGTTGAACGCTGCTAAAATGGAACATTGATAGGACCAATATATTTAGATAAATTACAGCTATTACGTAACCACAGTAAACAATGGATGTTAATAATTACATTCTGGACTCGCACGCCATTCCAAATCATTATAGAAACTTTGCATAATTTATTACCACCCTTGAAAAATGTCAGCTACCTATTTCATAAACACTACCTAATCTAGAACCCGTGGATCCCCACGGGCAACACCCTAGTTTATTTTTAATGGCATTAAAAGATGTCATATTGTGCAAAATAACTTTTGAGTCAACCTGTCAATGTGACATTTGGTTAGAGTGCCACAATAAACACCCAGAAAATTCCTCCAGTCAGGTACATGCAGGTCCATAAGTAGTCTGGGAGTGACCATTGTTGTCATTTTGTGCTTGTAGCTTGTTTGCTTTAATTCAAGGGTTTTAACAAAAACTTGCAAATAACATTTTGGAATCATAAACCGTTTTAAACAGTGCTTCCGTTTTCAGGATTGAGGATTAGTCTAATTCTTCATACAAATCACTTTCACAAGTGTTTTTTTTTAGAGAAGTCCGAGGATGGATACAGGAACATTTTCAGGTCACTATACAGGGTTGGATTTCATTTACATCATTCATATATTTTCTATAATGATCTCTTGCAGAAGAATCATAAATGCTTTATAAAATCTAAAAACAGTAAATGGATAACTCCAAGAATTGCTATTTGTACTTCAGAATAATATAATTATCATATACGGAATCGTGAGAGATGTATATGTACTGTGCTCCACCCCTAAGTGTATCCAAAAAGTTATCAGTGACTGATAACTTTTAGTGTCCATAGTACAACTCCAATTCCAATGACGTTGGGGTCGTTATGTAAAATGTAAATAAAAACAATACAATGATTTCCAAATCCTCTTCAACCTATATTCAATTGAATACACCACAAAGACAATATTTAATGCTCAAATGGATAAACTTGGTTGTTTTTGTGCAAATATTTGCTCATTTTAAAATGGATATCTGCAACACGTTTCAAAAAAATTGGGGACGGGCAAAAAAGACTGGGAAAGTTGATGAAAGCTCAAAGAACACCTAATTGGAAACAGGTGAATGTCATGATTGGATACAAAAGGAGCATCCCCCAAAAGTCTCAGGTGTTCACAAGCAAAGATGGGGCGAGGATCACCACTTTGTGAACACTGCATGCAAAAATAGTCCAACAGTTTAAGAACAATGTTTATTAACATTCAATTGCAAGGAATTTAGGAATTCCATCATCTACAGTCCATAATAACAAGATTCAGAGAATCTGGAAAACTTTCTACACATAAGCGGCAAGGCCAAAAACCAACATTGAATGCCCATGACCTTCGATCCCTCAGGCGGCCACTGCATTCAAAACCAACATCATTGGGTAAAGGATCTTACGATCGTACTGCGTGGGCTCAGGAACACTTCAGAAAACTATTGTCAGTTAACACAGTTCATTACTACATCTACAAGTGCAACTTAAAACTCATAGGTGTGCATATGTTAGTTTGTATATATGTGGCCCTGGGACAGACTGGCGTCCTGTCCAGGGTTACCCCGCCTCATGACCTATGACAGCTGGGATAGACTCCAGCCCCCTATGACCCTCAAGTGGAGTAAGCGGTTTGAAGATGAATGAGTGATTTAGAGTATTTCCTGCTATGACATAATGTACACACTGGAAAAAGTGTTATTAGTTACATCTCTGGTGTATATGTACTTATTTTTAAATTCAATACTGTTACGAAGTCTGCTCACGAAATACCTTTAATCACTTTTTTTCCTCCACCCACGCCAATGGGGGTAGAAAAAAGTCAAAGTGCGACATCTAGTGTTCAGATGTGTCTAGCAGCCAAAATTAAAATGTGCCTGTATATAATTTTACTCAGGTTTCATGTGTTAGGACAGACACACTGCTTGTATAAAGCTCAATTGTTGCATGTTTGAAGGTTGCACTCTGCAGAGCAGCACACGTCTCTCTCTCTCTGTAAGCTCTGGATGTCGTCACTGTGCACAGTCGACTTTGTACTGAAGGACATTATTAGAAAGGAGAGAGGATTCTGAAGGCAAAACCACATTGTTTCCTGGCTGGTTTATTTAGACACAACCCCACAACAGGTATCAGCTGATGAGAATTCTGATAAAGTCACTAACAGTATTTTGTGCACATACACTAAGGAAATTTCTCATTGGAAACTTTTGATTCATACACTTTGTTGCATGTTTTCAATAGACTTTTGCTGCTTTCTACAACCATTTCGGCCACATGGGTATGTTGTTAAATTGTTCTCTTTATGAGCTTTTTTATTATTTTTAAATCTGTGGTGTGCTGAATAAATAATTCATTCATATTATTAGTGTATTGTCGCTTTGTCAGTAAGTTTGTAAGCTGATACCAAGGATGTGAAAGTATTCAAAGTGAAACAAGGTGGAGATTTCACCAGTTGACAGATTTCACCACCCTTTCTTCAGGTGTTCAATACATTTCCCCCCTGTCATTTCACATTATTACCACCTGTTCAATTGTTTAACACAAATAGTGCATCAACAAATCACATGGCAGCAACTCAATGCATGCAGGCATCCAGATGTGGTCAAGATGACGACTTGCTGAAGTTCAAACTGAGCATCAATTGGTGTGAGAAAGGGGATTTAAGTGACTTTGAAGGTGGCATGGTTGTTGGTGCCAGACGGGCTGTTCTGAGTATTTCAGAAACTGCTGATCTACTGGGATCGTCACGTGCAACCATCTCTAAAGTTTACCAAAAAAATGGTTCAAAAAAGAGTAGACATCCAATGAGCGGCAGTTTTGTGGATGAAAATGCCTTGTTGTTGTCAGAGGTTCAGAGGAGAGAATGAGCAGTCTGGTTGGATGGGCGACTGCAAGAAGCTATCATGTTTCCACCACCTTGTTGAATCAATGCCATGAAGAAATAAGCAGTAGTGAAGGCAAAGGGAGGTCCAACCTGATACATGCAAGGTGTGCTCCGTCCTGTACTGCAAATTTCCACCTGGCTCTCGGGTTAAAATTGGCTGTGCCACCCAGCTCAGAATTTCTGAAAAATGACTGAAATGTGCTGAAAATGTACCAATTTGATCATATTTCAAGCTTATGGAATCATAGTTTTGCTATTTTAAACCAATAATTAAAGTAATAAGAAATATCTCATTTTCTTTATCAAATCGCAAACAGCAGAGATCAGAGAGTCAGCGCGTTCAGTGGCCAGAGCTGTGAAGGGCAGCAGCTGAAAACAATGTCAATGAGTTTTAGTGGTATAAAACCCTATAGCTTCAGGGGGCCGCGGAAGCTATGAGCTGCGATCACATAATTTACCCGGCACTAAAATGGTCCTAGCTGGAACCCTGATACACACATATATAGACACACACACTGTATATAATAAAACCTTCCACAATGTCAAAAAGAAAAAGATTAAAAAAATGACAGCAGATGTAAAAAGTGGTCTGTTGGAGCTCGCTGGATGTATGCATTTCCTGAATGCCTTTCTAGTTATTAAAAGAAAATATTTTATGAATCAGAGCCCTTGTTTATCAAGTCACATAGTTAACTGTTGCACAGTTATTCCTCCATATACAGCACACTCGATGCAGCTGTAAAATATTAAATATTACTGACACAAACTTGTGCATATTATGGTATAAAAGTGTGTGTTAGCTGATACCTTTGTATCAAAGGTATATACAGTTTATGAGGTCAACATTTTAAAGAATGCAGTAGCTTGAAGTTTAAAAATAACAGACATGGACAGTTATAAAAGGGTGAAGAGCATTTGTCCGCTTGGCTTTTCAGCACCAACAAAACACTGACAGAAAACTGTTTCCTATAAAGTTCTCGCACATTTTAATGTCAGTTTGATCAAAGCATTTGTTTGTCTTTGTGGTCGATATTAGTCAAAAAAGTGGCTCAGATCCTCTTGAATCTCAGCCTCGTCCCACGGTCCATGGATGTTATCCTTGTGTTTCTGCAGCCTGACTAGCAGGAAGGGACAAAGCAGAGTCAAGCTTCCTAAAGCTGAGGCCAAAAGCACGGCTCCACCCTGCCACTGGGACCCGAGACCCCCAACTCCTACAACACACACGCCTACACACACCCATGTGAAGTGCTGAGGGGCGTTCTCCCTCACCCTCTGCATCAGGCAGGGCCACAGTGCAAACACCAACAGGGCGGAGCTGAGCATGGCAAAAGTGTGCAGAGCTCCTGGGAGCCGAGAGGCCAAACATACCGACGCAAACAGGGCTGCGTTTAGGGACAGGCCTGCCCGGCGGTGATGGGCTGTGTGTAAGGGAATGACAGCAAGTGGGCCAGCAGCATCACAGCAGACATGGCGTACACCGTGTCCGTGCTCACAGGACTCTGTCAGCGTCTTTAGGATGGGGGAGAAGCCAAAGGTGAAAGAAAGGAAAACGGCAGCACTCTGCAAGTCAGCCAGACGGGTGCGGGGCTCAGAGCCCGATTCGTCTGAGACGTCAAGACTTGGTATAGTCCGTAACCCGCAGGGGCACAGAGGAGACGGGTGCACAGAAGGGTATCTGGGCTCAGACAAACCCTGAAGGGAGGACAGAGAAGTGAAATCACAGTTTTAGCTCCATCCGATGCCCACAAACATTGTTAGAAATGTTTATTCTTATCAACAGGTTGGATATTATTAACTTTGTCTGCTAACTGTATTTGAATGGCTGAGGAACTGTGTCACAGCTTCACAGTTTAAAACACATGCAAATAATTCTTGCTCTGGCAACACAATTCAGAAGAAGCAACTGAGTTAGGAAGTTGGTCACAAATTCTGGTACTGATTTGAAAATTTGTTAAGATACAAAAGGAAAAAGTTACACAATATAACAAAATGTTGCATCGACATTATCATGTACCACTGACACAATATACAAAGAAAATACTGAAATGGTAATCTGTGGTGGATGTAGTGGATATTTCTGTGTTGTATTTGGGAATTTACTGTGGTCAAAGCATTTTGGGGGGAAAATATAAAAACTCTAAAAAGTGAATAGGGGGTGAGATCTCGAATACCAAATCTGTCAAAGTGTCTATTGCCAATCATATGGCCTGTTTGGGCACACTGGATTTAATATATTCTTTTTCAGGTTACCAGGTATCTTTTTATACTGTTATACCTTTATATTTGTCTCCTCGCGAGCTCTGCACCAAGATTCCAGTGTACCCAAACCTTGTCTTGCCAAAACCACAGCATGAACCACAGCTTGGCCCCGAGTCTCTGTATACCAGGCAGCTACAGAGGATCACTAAGTCTATTATAAATGACCATTCACACCCTCTACAGAGAGAATTCCACCTTCTTCCCTCTGGTCAAAGTGCTACAGGAACAGTTTTGTTCCAGCTGCTATTATTCAGTTAATAAATAATCGTAGGTCAATTTTTGCACCATTTTTGGATGTTGCAGTGGCTGTGGTCTAGTGAGGCTTTGAGCACCTTTCATGTTTGTGTCAGGTCTCTGTGTATATCAGTGTTGTCCTATATGTTTAATAAGTTGGATGGGCTCTGTTACTGCAACACAAATCTACCTACAGGTATCAATAAAGTAACCTGAACCTTGCATGCGAGTACAAAGGGCAAATAAAGTCTCTCTCGACTGGAAATCAGCTGAAGCTCCTAACAAAACAGAATGAGTGTTCATGATAGAAATAACCTGTCATCCAGGTAGATGTAGTATAGAAATTTACACAAAGCAACTGGTGTCCTCCTTTAGTCTTCAAGAGGTTACTTTGATAAGTAGTGCAACATCTTATAAAGTAACAGGAAGCTGCTTTAGTGTAAACTTCGAGATAGAACATCACATGAATGTTTCAGCAAGCTGAGATCAAACCACTAAAAAAAGACAAGGATTCTCTAAAATCACAAAATGTTTGAAAGGCAGCACTTCCTGGACTAAAATAAATAAATAAACAGAAGCAAAAAACAAAAACAACCCCCCCCCCCCCCCCCCCCCAAAAAAACAGTATTTCAAGATGCTCTTTAGAAAAGAAGCCGCACATCCAAAAACAAGAAAAACCCCAAGGCACTTACAAATACTTAATAAAGTCCTTACGAAGGCTTGATGCTGAAACATGTGAGAGTTTTTATGGTTTAAAATGACCTATCCAAAAAAGTAAAGACTTTTTAACTATATGTAACAGAGTGTGCTTTGGAGTTTTTTGTTTGTTTTATACTAGGATTCTGATTGGAATTTCTTTTGGGGATATCTAAGAACCACTAATATGCACATAAAATTCAGTATTTGTCTGTACTGTACAGGTATATTTGTTTTTCAATTAGTGTTATGTTTGTTAATTGGAGGCAGTGCCTGTGCTAAATTATTAAATTAATCAACCATCAAAGATGAGTAGAAAACTCAAATGCTTAATTGCTAACAAAATTTAATATGATTAGGTTAGTAAAAAGTGAACTTGTCTATTAATTTTCATCATGATCTGTGACTGAATTATACATTCATGTCCCAGTTGCTAGAGCAGAGAGCCACTGTGGTCCATTCTACAATGCTAGACCACAGATGATTCCAAAAGTTGTACCTGCTACCATGTAGAGCCAAAGGGGTGATGAAATGGCCACACAGGACAGCTGTTGTCCCACAAAACCCGCTTCTTTCACTACAGCCCAGTAGTGGTACTGCCGGATGCCCTCATTCCCTCCGTAACTCCTCCAGGAACCGCTGGTCCACATAGTTATCAGGGAAAGGCTGGTGTTCCCACAACACTTTCCGCCAGGGTACAGCTGGACCTGGAGCACTGTCTGGCCCCATCACCCTGAACAAGCAGAGATTTATGAACATTACAAAATTCAACAAATACACTTAAAATACTATCAAACATGGCACTTTTAGGAGACATTTGTAGATACTACTAATTTTCAGGGTAAATTAGTAAAACATGCAGGAATTGCAGCAGTTATTTTACGTAAGTGTAATTTTTGGGAGTGCAACATTAGATTCACGTTCTGGGCAATCTGTTTGAGTCCGACAATTTAACTTAGTTCACATCACTCCAGTATTAACCTCTTTATACAGTCTTCCGGTACACTTGACAGCAGGATGTTTTTGTTGTTAACCTACCGATTTTCGGACTATAAATCGCACTTTTTTACATGTTTTGGCCAGGGGTGCAACCTATACTCCAGAGCAACTTATAAATGAAAAATATACTGGTAGATTCTCATTTAATTTACCATAATAAAACAATTTTACGTGACTTGTCACGTAAAAAGAGTATGTTTTAAAATGGCCACCGGAAACGGAAATGCAATGCATCATGGGCACTGTAGTATGGCGGCCACCCTATAGGTCACGCTGGTCATGATAACCAATCAGAGAACAGAACATTGGACGCGTATTCCTCACCTCACCCAGACCCACCTGAGACAGACAAGATTGTGAAACAGCGTGTGAAGCAGACGAACACGGTACTTGCTGTTATTCTGGGAGGGCTAACAAAACAGCTTCAACCCTTGGATATCAGTGTGAGCAGAGTGTTTAAGTTGACGCTGAGAGCTGTGTGGGAGCACTGGGTGAGCGACGGCGGAGGATTAGCGTCTGCACTTGGAAGGAGCTGGCGTCGACACCACTGGGAGGTCATGAGCTGCGCAGGTAGGTGCTGCACGAACATCGGCAGCTGACACTTGGTGTGTACTATGGTCCACAGCAGGCAATGTGTCAGAAAAGAACCGTTCAGCGATGGTGCGAGTTATGGTTCGGTTGCAGAACCACATTTATGTATTCTGTCGAATAAATCTTCTCAACTCAAGGTGGCGCCATTTCTTCCTTTTGCTGTCACAATATTCATCTGAACTTTTCATGTTAACATACCTGTATGTCCATGCGACTTATAGTCCAGTGCGACTTATTTATGGTTTATTTTTCTTTATAATGGATATAGTGGCTGATGCGACTTATAGTCTGGAAAATACGGTACTTTGAATGTCTGTGCACCTTCTTAAATCTTGTAAGATTAAACTTTACCTGTGTGAAGCACATTGAGGCAGCATTGTTGTGATTTGGCGCTATACAAATAAAAATAAAATGAATTGAATTCAAACCTTATGAATCATCTTGTGATCTACGTTCTTTATCATTCAGTCTCAGAGAACTTCAAAGTAGCGCCAGCAGCAGCAGCTGCGATCCACCACATTGTGAACTGGCGCTGATAAAATGTAGTATCTTAAATATTACTTTGTACATTTTCACAAGTGAAAGACTGGGTTCAGGTTCACTGTTCACTTTTCTGGACTTTTCATTCCTCAGTCGTAGCTTATTTTGTTTTGAAATGATTTGACAATGCAGTAATCAGCTTAGTTAATATTATGTTTTTATCTTTCCGGTGGTCAGTTGAGAACACTTTGCTATCCCCATCAATTAAGTTAGTAGTTGGAACCTTCAAGAAGGTGTCAGACATCAGAATCCGATATCTGCTGAACATATTCGGACTCCTACTGACATAAAAGTCAGACATTTACATACAAATGGATTTGCGCACTGCAAATGTTTTTTTTTTTCCCATATTCTTCATGAAAAGCTCTCTCACTCTCTCTGGTGCTGCTGAAGCTCCTTCTCAATAACTCTGGTTTCACAGTCTTTTTTGAAAAATTCCTTCTCTGTTCCACTCTATCATGAAGCAGTATTGCTGGTGACGCAAAAGGCAAATATTACATTATGCACAGAGAAGAACATTCTTAAATATGTAGAAAAAGATGTGAAATTTCAGTTACAGTGTCCCAGAACGCACATGGTAGATTCAAGCCTACATTTGATCCATTTACTTGCATTAAAATCCTTCCTTGTTCCAATCCACCTTGAAGCTGTGACCGGTGAAGTTGCACTTTTTCCAGTTTCTACAATCACAGCCACAGAAGCTTGTAACATCTTCAGAATTGTCTGGATGTCTTGGTGGCTTCCCTCACTAGTCTCCCTCTTGCATGGTCACGCAGTTTGAGAACTGTCTTACTCCAGACAGATTTACCCTACAATACGGTCTGTATTTGTAATGAACTGGTCTAAGTAAAATTGAAGGCATTCGGTGACTTGGAAATGATCATGAATCCTACCTCTGACATACCTACCTCTGGCTGCAAAAGGTGTCAATTTGTGTTTACAATCATCCTTCAGCTTATTCGATTACCAATTTATGACCTAAAAGTGGCTGTAATTCCTAAACGTGTAAAGCAATATAAAACAAAAGTATGCATGATACTTTGTCTGCCAGTGAAGAAAAACTGAAATCTATCATGTAACTAATACTTTGAAATAACTTCATATGGAAATGAAGTAAATATTCTAACTGACCTGAATTTTTTTCCAGAAACTTTATTGAAAATAACCAGTAGTCAATCAAGTATACAAACAGAGGGAACAGGGGGAAAGTCTAGGGGTATCAAACAAAATATTCAAGGAGGTACATATAGTGATATTTTTATCACCTTTTGGTTGCTTGATTTAGAAATTAGTTTGACATTTTGTTCAGTCTATTTAAGGAATGGAACAAAATGAGGTTTTCTGCTGTTGAATATACACTTATGAATAAAAACTTTTGCCTGTAGCAATAAGGTGTTATTCACAAAATACTTATTCAATTTTCTAAAATAATAAATAATAATTACAAGACATAAAGTTTGTTATTGACTGTTAAAAGGGAGTTTTTCCTTCCCACTGTCGCTAAGTGCTTGCTCACAGGGGGTCGTTTTGACGATTGGGGTTTTTCCGTAATTATTGTATGGCTTTGCCTTACAATATAAAGCACCTTGGGGCAACTGTTTGTTGTGATTTGGCGCTACATAAATAAAATTGATTGATTGATTGACGTGACCTCTCGCGAGAATTCTTTCGGCATGATTTACAATCACGACATACGCTTAACCGAATCAAAATAATCCATTTACACGCTGTGACGCGCACTGGGGGTCGCCATTAAAACCAGGCACGTCAGTTACATATGAAAACTATATTAATGGGTTGAACGCGCCTCATAAATGTTAATAAACGCTATGTTTACCTGGTTGTAATGTTGGTCGGTTCTGATCGTTCCTGTTCCTGACATAAATATTTACGTCATTATCCCGGAAGTGAAATTGTTTGTCACAGCCACAGCGCCCTCTGTTGTATTTCCAGTTAAATGACAAGTCAAACAGAACGGCTGAAATGTGGTATAAAATGCACATAATGCTGTCATTATGCATAGTTTACGATAATATTTATGATTTTCCTTTTGATAACGTGTACTCTGGTGAATCAAGACATTCAAAAACTCAGACAAATCACCGAGATTTACATCACACTTGGCTAGGTGGGAAAATGCAAACCATTAAGTCTAGTTAGCTTTGATTTAAAGCCATTTTGTATGTTTCTGTACTTGCAATGTGTTTCCTCATCAGTAAATTCATGTATTATAGTCAACCCCATATTGAGGACCTCTTCGGCAGACCAGGGGCTGTGTGTGTTTCTCCAAGTACAACTGGAGTTGTGTCAGGAAGGGCATCCGGTGGAAAAGTTGCTCCAAATACCATTGGGGCTCTGGCTGTATCCGCTGTGTCAACCCCATTGAAATGGGAGCAGCAGAAGGGGCGACAGCAACATAGTCAACCCCGTATTGTCACAGATCCATGGTTGAGAATCCACCTGGTTCTGAAACAGTTCCTTTTGTGTCTTAACAGAATGTTTTTCTTATTTTGTATTGTCTATTTGTCACAGGGCATTTCTTTTATCTTCAGCTAAATGGAAATTACGTACCTTTATCTCAGTAATTTCATCAGGGGCACCTTTCCCACTGCCACAAACAGGGATTCTGTAACAGTTTTGTTACATCCATAGACCACCATTTTCTGATGGTATACAAGTATAAATGGTAAATGGACTGCATTTATATAGCACTTTTCCTTCTGCATCAGACGCTCAAAGCGCTTTACACACTAATGCCTCCCATTCATCCCGATGTGAGGGTGCTGACATACAAGGTACTCACACACCAGGAACTAGGGACCTTGCCCAAGGGCCCTTAGTGATTTTCTGGTCAGGCTGGGATTTGAACTGAGGATCCTCTGGTCTCAAGCCTAACACTTAACCACGAGACCATCACCTCCCCTGGTATATACACCTGGTATATACAGGGATCTGCATTAAAGCATCAAAAGCTAAAAAGTTAGTCCTTTTGGCTTTTTTTTTTTTTTTTTTTTTTTTTTCCCCCACTTGGGGGTCACCACAGCAGTTCAGAGATGGATCTGCATGTTGATGCATGGAGAATGGGCAGGGGTGGCCTTGAACTTGGAATCTTCCATTTTGGAAACTAACACTAAAATTAGTTAAAAACTAATAGAAAAATATTGCAAAACTTTACTGACTGGTTTGTATCATAAGTATTTTTTACATTTTTTCCTAGAGCTGGCAGTCAGACAGCACAAAGAGACCAGGTAAGGCAGGGAAATGCTGCTGGCACCTGATGGGATATGGAGATCATGTGGTTGTCAGAGGACATAATTGTAGCAATGTGGCAGTCAAATGTTTGATCTCAGGGAGTGGTGGTGGATGACTGCTGCTTCTGTAAATGATTCCACTCACACCTTAAATCTTTTGGCACAGATTAGTTTCTTCGCCAGAAAACCTCTCCCTTCCGCCTTCCGAATGGCAGCCGTCTTAAAAGGCAATCAGACTGGTTGTTATGTTCACAACACACGCGAATTTACGAAATAAAACCCCTTTTGTGCTCAGATTATGGGCCCTAGAAATACAGTGCAGAGTTGGACAAGCCCCAAATGCACTTGTGCTATGTGCACCATATGTCCCTATCAGCCTAGATGCATTCACCCAACCTCAATTAGGACATTTTAAGCAACTCCCACATCATCCAAATGCTAAAATGTGTTTTTAAAGACAGTATGCCAACTGACAGACACTTGAGGACTCATTCCCTTCACATAAAAATACTTTATTTCTATTTTTTAATACAAATTTAAAATAAAAGGAAAACCTTTTTCAATTAACATGTCATATTCCATGTACACTTATGAGACACCATGATCTCAGCATACAGTACTGAAGGATACCAGTGAGATCAGGTGGACAGATGGCAGGAGTATGGAAATAATAACCTCAATGACAAGCCCTCACAGCCAAAGAAACCTCAAGTGCTCCCAAACATAGTGCACACTGTATGATAAAATTATTAAAACTAACTTTGCAGTAATTCAGAAATCAAGGCTACTTAAATTACAAAGGCATGACATCACCCTGGTTTCTCTCATATAGCACAGGGCATGTTAATACTGCAGAAACACGAAGGAGACAAAACAATTTAGACAGTGTTTCATAACCAGCTGGGCAATCAGTGGATCTATGAGACCTCATTATCCCACCAATACTTCAGCACCCATAATGTTCACATCTAAGGCCTGGGGACACTAGAGACAAATGTTGTTCTGTGGCATCAGTGCAATGAATAGGTGATTGTCTGCACAGTTAGTTATAGCACCTAGTTATAAGCACTTTGCAAAAAGTTTCTATGTAATGAAATGGCTCATGTGTGTTGAAATAAAGAGTGTCTCGTGATGACATTCCAGGTGTGGATTAGACAGAAATGTCATTAGAGAAGGCGGGTTTATCATCCTTATCGGCTGCAAGTCTGTATGGCGGGAGGCCAGCATGGCTCAGTTACTTTGGCCGCCAGCAAGCCAACATGTCACAGCAGTGGCGCACCAGTGTTGCAGGTAGGAGTCCATTTCTGTCCCCCCACACTAAAAAAAATTGTCCCTTGGAGGCCATGCCTCAAACCTATCGCCCATGTCATTAAAGGCGCTGAATTTGCAATTTAGAAAAGAATCTTTAACGGCAATGGACAGACAATTTAAAGGCCTCAAAGTTGCAAAAGGCTGGCAAGTGCCCATAAAGCAAAGGTGAACAAACATGGAAAGGTGAAATTCCAAGAACAAAGACATGCTGACAAACTGCACTTCCTTGTTCCGTTTGACAAAAATAACTTGCGTACTGCAGAACATTCAGTTCATCTCAACCCTTATTTTAAAAAAAAAAAAAAAAAAAAAAAAATGTTTTTGCTTCTGGATATTGACTTATTACCTTATTCAGTTAGAAAATAAACATCTTAGAAACTTGCAGGTTATATATCTCATACTGGGAGGTATTACAGCAGCTACGAAAGTCTATCAAACCACAGAAGCCTTTCTGACAGTGCTCGTAGAAAAGATGGCAAAGTTTAAAAAGAAGATGAGACGACAGATGGAAATTGCTGTAACATTCCGGGGCTCCCAGTGTTCCTCCAACACCAGTAAACTGTTGAACACAGCAACAAATGTGCCATTTTTCTTGAAGAAAATGAAATGTCTCAGTGTGTGCACGTGTATACATGACAATAGTAGAGAAGCTTGAATCTTCGACCGGACTGGGTTGCTTGACGCGAGGATGTTTCGCTTCAAATCGCAGAAGCTTCCTCAGCTAAAATTCTTGCTCTGGTGGTCTGACTTCTGTCTTGACTCTTGTCGAGAAGAATGAACCGAAGTCACAAAAGCTGGAGTTTTAACATAACCAGACCCCTCCTACCGAGAGGCAGACTGCTAAGGCTAATGACTAAACAATAGCTCTAATTAGAACCTATTTTGCTCTAGTTCACACCCTCCTAATGACAGGGCAGCTGTGGCTCCCTTGACGACTCTGCTGATGATGTGAATGACTCATTACCATGAATTTTTCTGTGTAGGCTCTCGTTCATTACCATGAACAAAAGACTGAAACCGCTTTGACCTGAGTACCCCATTGTAAACAGGGGAAAGCGTGTCTCAGACCCCCCCCGGTTAAGGCTGGGTTTCAAATGTTTCACAAAGAATGCCTTCTTGACCCCTGTCTCAAACCATTTCTTCTCTCTGGCTAATATTTTAACTTCCTTGTCCTAAAACGTGTGGTTAGTGTCTTTAAGGTGGAGATGAACCGCAGACTGAAGTCCACTGGCACCCTCTCTGCGGTGCTGGTATAGCCTTTTGTGTAAAGGTTGCTTCGTCTCACCTATGTAGTTCGTTACAGTTTTCCTGACATCTGACAGAATACACTACATTGCTCTGTTTGTAACTAGGGATCATGTCCTTAGGGTGAACTAATTTCTGTCTCAAGGTGTTAACCGGTTTAAAGAAAACTGGGATTTTGTGCTGTCTGAAGATCCTCTGTAGTTTTTCCCCTACTCCTGCTAAATAAGGGAGAGACACTCTTCTTCTTGTCTCCATCTCCTGTCTATCTGGTCTCTTAGTTTTCTGGAAGAGGAGTGTATCTCCCTTATTTAGCAGGAGTAGGGGAAAAACTACAGAGGATCTTCAGACAGCACAAAATCCCAGTTTTCTTTAAACCGGTTAACACCTTGAGACAGAAATTAGTTCACCCTAAGGATGATTCCTAGTTACAAACAGAGCAATGTAGTGTATTCTGTCAGATGTCAGGAAAACTGTAACGAACACTACATAGGTGAGACGAAGCAACCTTTACACAAAAGGCTATACCAGCACCGCAGAGAGGGCGCCAGTGGACCTCAGTCTGCAGTTCATCTCCACCTTAAAGACACTAACCACACATTTGAGGACAAGGAAGTTAAAATATTAGCCAGAGAGAAGAAACTGTTTGAGAGAGGGGTCAAGGAGGCATTCTTTGTGAAACGTTTGAAACCCAGCCTTAACCGGGGAGGGGGTCTGAGACACGCTTTATCCCCTGTTTACAATGGGGTACTCAGGTCAAAGCGATTTCAGTCTTTTGTTCATGGTAATGAGTCATTCACGTCATCAGCAGAGTCGTCAAGGGAGCCACAGCTGCCCTGTCATTAGGAGGGTGCCAACTAGAGCAAAATAGGTTCTAATTAGAGCTATTGTGTAGTCATTAGCCTTAGCAGTCTGCCTCACGGTAGGAGGGGTCTGGTTAGGTTAAAACTCCAGCTTTTGTGACTTTGGTTCATTCTTCGACAAGAGTCAAGACAGAAGTCAGACCACCAGAGCAAGAATTTTAGCTGAGGAAGCTTCTGCGATTTGAAGCGAAACATCCTTGCGTCTAGCAACCCAGTCCAGTCCAAGATTCAAGCTTCTCTACTATGGAAACCACCTGGACAATTGAGAGCCCACACAGAAACATATACATGAGAATGTGTACTCTGTTACGAGCTTGGCTGACAAAGATACCATTGGTATTCGTTGGCAAGGGCGTTACTGTCTCTGGTCCTCTCTGCAGGCGTGGAGCTTTTATGTACGCAGTTTCCTCTGGTCTTCAAACAGTAAGCGGACCAGATAGACCTGAATCACTGACACCAGCACCAGAACGACAATATTGACTAAAGACCAAAAGTTCACCCTTTCAAAGTTACTCTCCTGAAGGTTCCGGTCACGAGCCTCAAACGCCCGCAGCACCGTTTGGATCTGCAAGCTTTTGCCCAGCCGAGCCTTCACATTGTTGATGGTGTCCTGGAGAAGATGAGTACAGAACAAATTAAACATACATGAAAAAAATAGCCTCAGGGTTGATGAAAAGTACCGTCAACCCTGTGGACCATCAGAGTTTAATTAAAAAACTAATTTAAAAAATAAACAGTGGTCTTAGTGGACACTGAGACCCTGCAATCAGCAACAAGGCTTCATACGCAACTTCACAAGCCTATTGGGTTTGTTGTGTGTTGAAACATACCACCTTGAAAAATGGGAGTTTCATCAGTCTTTACTTGTTTTTATCACTTCAATTTCAAAGCTGAATATGCAGTAGCATTTACAGAGTTACTTATGTGTGTTAATTCTGTAGACCGACTGGGTCACAGACACTCACTGAATGACCATTACCATAACTGCCAGAATGTAAGACCTCAAAATAAATCTGAGAATGATGGAGTTGTCTTGTAATCGGAGGCTAGACTTACATGTCACAGACATGCAAATATTAGATGGGGAGGAAAACCTCTTTTTTAAATTCATAACCACATCCAGTAACAGGCGAAAGCCATGCTGTGATGTGCAATTACTCATGGTACCAAAAGCTGATTCTGGATATTTAAAAAAAAAAAGAAAAATCACAACTGCCTAGCCACACAACTTGAACAAAATCACCACAAGAACCAAATACACAAGGAAAAAAGGAAAGAAATCTTCTCACCAAAAATTTTTTCACACCCAAATCATAAGCTGTTCACCATCTGCCTTTTTAGAAACCTTTTGCTATCGCGCCCCAGCATTTAAGGTAAAACAAGGTGGAGACAGCGAAGAAAACAGTAAATTCTTCTCCTGTTGAACAAGATTATATTTCACTCACAAACCATTACTACTCTTTTCTAATGCAGCAACATACTTCAAGGTGAACAAATTTTTTAAAGGGGCATTTTCTAGAGCATTACTTCATTCAATACCAATCAAAATCTCAGGCCTGTAGCCAGGATCTGAAGGGGGGGGGGGGGGTCATTTTTGGTGAAAGTGGACCTTTCAAAGCAAAGAACTCTCAAGATCTTCGCAACCTTATTGCTACAAAACATACCGATGGCAATGCTCCAATGCGCAATTTTCAATTTCAATTTATTTTCATTTATATAGCGCCAAATCACAGAGTTGCCTCAAGGTGCTTCACACAAGTAAACTCTAACCTTACTAACCCTCAGAGCAGCAGTGGTAAGGAAAAACTCCCCCTAAGGAAGAAACCTCAAGCAGACCAGACTCAAAGGGGTGACCCTCTGCTTGGGTCATGCTACAGACATAAATTACAGACCAATTCACAAAACAGTTATACAGGAAATGCTGTTGGTGCACAAGACAGGAGGGTCTCCAGCACAAATACCACACCCATCTCTGGATGGAGCTGCACCTTAAACAGAGAGAAAGAACAGAATCAGGCATCAGAAATACTAAGGTGATTGCCGGCCACTAGCCCCAAGCTTCACTAAAAGACCCACAATTTAGGTAACGTTGAGCACTGTTGGGGCCATATTCTGGAAGTGGACAGAACAACATTTCACCATACACCGGCCACGACCAGGTGCTCCTCACACGATTTTTGACAGAGGAGTGAAAAGAATTATCAGAAGAGTTGTCCAAGAGCCAAGGACTACTTGTGGAACACTGAGCACTTGTTCCAAAGAAAACAATAAGTAATGCACTCAACTGCCATGGCCTGTATGCACGCTCACTACACAAGAGTCCACTGCTTAAAAAACAAACAAACAAACAAACAAAAAAAAAAAACCCATGTTGAAACTCTTAAAGTTTGCTGCACAACATTTAAACAAGCCTGTGGAATACCGGGAGAACATAGTATGGTCAAATGAGACCAAAACTGAACTCTTTGGATACCATAATACACGCCATAAATGGCACTGCACATCAGCCCAAAAACACCATAGCAACAGTGAAGTTGGGAGGTGGGAACATCATGATGCGGGGCTGTTTTTCAGCATACGGCACTGACATATTTCATATAATTGAAGGAAGGATGAATGGAAAAATGTAGACATTCTTGATAAAAATCAACAAGGATGATGAAGATGAAATGAGGGCGGACATTTCAGCAAGACAGTGATCCCAAACACAGACAAGGAAACTCTCAATTGGTTTCAGCAAATGAAAATAAAGCTGCTAGAATGGCCTAGTCAAACACCTGACTTGAATCCCCCCCCAAAAAAACCTATGGAAACAACTAGAGATCAGAATTCATAGTAGAGGTCCACAGAACGTTCAAAATTTGAAGGCCGTTTGTGCGTAAGAATGGGTGAAAGTCACACCTGAGCATTGCATGCGACTAGTTTATTCATACAGGAGGCGTTTTGAAACTGTCATTACCAACAAAGGTATGAATGATTAAATAAATTTCAGTGTGTTCAACATTTTTGCCCTGTGTCGTTCCATTTATTACACATAACTTCTGTACTTATTTGTTTTGGTGTCTTTGGACTGGTGGATTCCTTGGTGTTGTGTGTATATATATATATATATATATATATGTAGAGTGCAGAGTAGCTACCTAAACTCTGTAAGGGAGATAGAGTATCTCGTCAATAGTTTTACATCCTCATTGAAGACAGCTTTGGATGCTGTAGCTCCTCTGAAAAAGAGAGCTTTAAATCAGAAGTGTCTGACTCCATGGTATAACTCTCAAACTCGTAGCTTAAAGCAGATAACCCATAAGTTGGAGAGGAAATGGCGTCTCACTAATTTAGAAGATCTTCACTTAGCCTGGAAAAAGAGTCTGTTGCTCTATAAAAAAGCCCTCCGTCCTGTAATTTCCGATGGTACATGAATGCAGCAGCAGCCTCAGCGCTCACAAACCGGCTTCTGCACTGTGTGAAAACATTCAGCCAGTCGAACGAAGTCAAACTAAACAATAACGTTACAAAAACTAAACAAACTATTAAAAAAAATCAAGAACGACAGCAAAACAAACACGGACGAATTGAGGTTTTCGTTGCCCTTCATTCAAATTTTCAACAGTTTAAAAATCCTGACGAAGCGCCAGCTGCAGGAATGAAGCTGTGCGAAGGTTAAACGATGCCAACGAAAGTCAACAGAAGTCCATATTTCTTGTTTCCTTAGGGCTTCGTTGCCCTTCGTTAAAGGTGATAGAGAGAGGTTGAATTGGGCATTAATCCTTGTTCTGTGATGTGATATGTAGCCCAAAAAAATTGGTTGGGTCTGTAATGGCTCAGAACCTTCCTAAAAGGCTCTCTGAAACAGCTATGTTACTATGCTGGGTTTAGAATGCCTCGTTTGCTTTTAATGGCGTCGTTTCGGAGCTTATTTGGCAACCTCATTATGAAATGCACGTAGGTGTTGGGCTGATCAGTTGCCGTTGTTTGATTGGCTGCCCTTGCTCTCACTGAAAATGCCACTAAGAGGATGTTTCTGTGTAGGCTCTCAGTTGTCCAGGTGGTTTCCATAGTAGAGAAGCTTGAATCTTAGACTGGACTGGGTTGCTTGACACGAGGGCGTTTCACTTCAAATCGCAGAAGCTTCCTCAGCTAAAATTCTTGCTCTGGTGGTCTGACTTCTGTCTTGACTCTTGTAGAGAAGAATAATCAAGAAGTCACAAAAGCTGGAGTTTTAAACCTAACCAGACCCCTCCTACCGAGAGGCAGACTGCTAAGGCTGGTGACTAAACAATAGCTCTAATTAGCACCTATTGTGCTCTAGTTAGCACCCTTCTAATGACAGGGCAGCTGTCCCTCTCCTGATGGCTCCCTTGACGACTCTGCTGATGACGTGAATGACTCATTACCATGAACAAAAGACTGAAACTGCTTTGACCTGAGTACCCCATTGTAAACAGGGGACAAAGCGTGTCTCAGACCCCCTCCCCGGTTAAGGCTGGGTTTCAAACGTTTCACAAAGAATGCCTCCTTGACCCCTCTCTCAAACCATTTCGTCTCTCTAGCTAATATTTTAACTTCCTTGTCCTCAAACCTTTTTCAAATTTTCACCTTAAAGACACTAACCACACGTCTGCCCCATAGACCCCCAGACATGCAGAGCCTCCGATGGGGGGACAAAGCCCAGCCTTTATCCAATGACTCGTCTCGTTTTGTGGCACTTGTGTCGCTATTGAAGTCTGTGGACGACAGTTTAAAGCACTGTGAAGCTGCGGGTTTGAGTGAGAGGAAATCCGTGTCGTTACCAGTGATAAGAAGCTGATTCTGAACAAAAGTTGAGCGCGTTGTAGCGAAAACGAGACGACAGTAATCTTCACTAACTTATTTAACAGATCATGTTTCAACATTGCTGGTGAGTGATCTTGTTCCTCGCCCACCAACATGAAGTCAGCCAGAGTCCAGTCACAAAATAATAATGATAATAAAAAAAAAGATCCGAAATAAATTTAAAACAAATTTAAACAAAAAAAAATGTGATACTTACAGGCTGTACTGATTGCTGGGGTTGATTTTGTCGCAAAGTCGGAACTGACCCTCTACTGAGTATTAAATGCCGACTGAAGCCAGCTCGAAATTGTGCAAGGTTTTGTGAAACAGTCCTCCGTGAAATGCGCAGAGCAAAGAAATAGTCGGCGGTTCTATGTACTGGGGGATGCGGTTTAAAAATGAATAAAAGCCATTGATCGCGTACATTGCTTTCCGTGGGAAGAATATGTAAAGATCGTAGTCTGCTATGACAGCCTGGGAAGGCACACCCTGTACCTCGCCATTGCTCCTCTTCCAGTGGTAGGAATGGGTGGGCACAACCTTATGAATAATTAATTTCGAAGGGGTGTGTGTGAAAGGGTGTGGGTGTGTGTGTGGGAGCTATTGGTGAAAAGTGACGTAACTTTTCTCTCAAAACGGATTGGCCTGTTTTCTGGCGGCAATTCAAAAAGGAGAATTACTTGAAACAGAGGTTCTGAAACTTGCTGGCACTTCGTGTGTATTCCCCCCAGCGGGGGAGACTCTGAACTAACACCAAAACATGAAAAAGATGATTTTGATTCTCTATCCCCTGCCATATCCCCAGTGCCGTGTGACTGGGCCATAACATGCATATGCCTCAATCATGAGGAGCCCAGCAACTAGAAAAGTCCATGATGCCACAACACTGGGATGGACATCTGCTTTTTCTGAGTGGTGGACAATCAGGACTGAAGGTAAATCCATAGGTAGTGGATGCAGCAACGCTCAACATCATTCTTCCAGATTGTCTGTCTGCCACTTCATGATGGAATTTCTGTTTCAGACTTTGTTGAAAATAATGTCTATTGGTATAAACCTCCAAGACATATCTCTTTAAATGTTTTTTTGTTGTTGTTTTGTTTTGGGGGGCTTAGATTTTAAACTACACATTGTTGCTCCTAACTCATGCATATTGACGCTTGGTCAGGACTCCTTATCATCAACATGTGTCGCACTGGGTATCATGTTCATGTAATTTTGTGATAAGTTGACTAATTTCTCTCTGATAACACACAAAAACTATCTGATTGACTGATGCATCATCCCTTGACACAGCAGGGAACATTTATCTATGTTTGGGTTGGGGTTGGGGTTACCCTGCACATTGCTAAATGATGCAAAAAGGGTACCCAGTGCGTACGAATGTTGACAAGGGGTACTGCGTCAACATATGATGAGTTTGTACTAAGAATGCGATTGTTCAAACCTACTTTCTTTTGAAACAGATATGTAAAGGTTAAGCTTATAGACAATTCTGAAAATGTAATAATTAGATTTTTTTTCTTTGTCAATTGAAACCACTTCTAGTTAAGTAGACCCTAAAGTATGGATTTCAAATTAACATGCAGGTTAAAGCAAGGAAATAAATTGAAGTGGTGGGTTGGGGTAAATGTTAGTTAGAGTTAATCTTGCGTTAACTCTGGTTCCTAGATGTCGGCCAAGTCTAACACAAGCGGAGATATTCAGGTGAGTTTAGGCTGTGTATTAGTTTGCAATGCAAGTGATTAGAGCAGTGGTGTTCAAAGTATTCCAGAAAGGGCCAAGAGGGTGCAGGTTTCCTTTGCAGCCACTGACTCCAGCAGGTGATTCACTGATGAACTTGTCCCATCTGCTCCAAAGTGATGTAATCAGTGAAACCACCTGCTGGAGTCTGGCTGCAAAGAAACCTGCACCCGCTGGGCCCTTTCTGGAATACTTTGGGACACTACTGGATTAGAGGCTTTTAAAGTAAGCAAAAGCTAAATACTATTGTAAACATATTTCTTTGGATTTGATCATAGTCACATTAAGCTGAAAGATCAAATGCTTCACACAAACTATAAACACAAACACACTAACAGGGGACACGTGGATGATTTTTGCTACATATTCTCTGTATGTTTCATGACACGGATCAGCTAACTATTGGGCCAGTCTTCCAACAGCTTGGTGTATTTGTTTAAGTTGCTTTATGTTCTCAAAGATGGATGTATTTTGTTTAAGGTGCCTTCTGTGTATATTACTCTGTACTGAGAACCGGACCCTCAAATTTATAGTGTTATTTCTGGCTCGGAAGTGTTGCTTTTGGACACATTTGACAGCACTGAAATGAATTGCAGGTACGTGTATAAGGACTACAAATGCTTGGAGTTGGCCTGTAACTCTCAGGAGGAGTTGGACAGCTGGAAGGCTTCTCTGCTCCGCGCCGCAGTTTACCCTGAGAACCTGACCGTTAGTACCCTGACCCCTAAATAACCTAATTAACCCTGACTGTAACCTTAGCTGCACATAACTGCACCTGCCTACACTTTGGCTTTCCGCGGTCCCACAGTCGTACCCTTTTGCTAACCTTAAACCCAGACCATAAAGCCTAGTCCCTCTCCTTATGATCCCCCCTTCTTTTCCCCGCCAAAGCGAAAAAATTAGCTCCCCCACCCCTTCCATCTCGCTTTGTCGTTGGCTCTTCAGTGCAGCATTCTGTCCAATGATGTCACTACAGTTGCGCGCGCTTCAGTCTGTTTCTAATCTGCAGTTTCTCGTCCCTCACCCACTCCCCTTTTTCTCCTACCCAGATCCCCTGTTCTCCTTTTCCTGCCACAATTTTATATATTATACATTTTCTCATCACCAGCGTCGTTCACATGATACAATTTGGCATTAACAATAATGCTCACTTGCACGGCTTACATTTACTGCATATTAGCACGATGTAGTGGTTACTGTAGCACGTTATGTGACCCTGCATCGTTAAACACTCTGAGCATTCTGTAAGTGCAGTTGGTCCTAAATCTACAGTATATGTTGTCTCATCTGTCAGGTGGATGGACAGGAAAACGAAGATTGTGAAAGCCTCACAGATCCTCACCTGCAGCGTCAGGTGGAAACCATCAGTAACCTGGTTGAGTCATACATGAACATCATTTACAAGACCATCAGGGACCTCGTGCCAAAGACGATTATGCACTTTATGGTCAACAGCGTAAGCTATCCATGCCAAGAGTCTTAAATGTGTAATAAATGTGCCTGCTGTTTCTCTCTTTCATCTCTCGTCACACCCAATAGTAATGGCAAAATGGAACTGTGTTCCAAAACATTCTGAATCCTTTGGAAACGGTGTTTTGAAACATCGGTGCCCAGTTGAGTTGCCTCCATCTGGTCAATGAACAGAAATGCAACTGAATGAACTACAAACTGTTTAAGGAACTGTCACAAAATAAGTAAACCTTACAATATTTATGTCCTCTTTGGACGGAGTGACGGTAACGTCACATGACACCCCTCAAAATTCCTGAGTGTGTTTATCAAACCACTTAAATTCTCTGTTTTCTTGTATGGGCCAGTTTTTTGTTTTAACTTCTTTCTGTTCCTTCCTGTTTAGTGAGTTTGATTTTGAGATACCATTTTCATTTCAGTCTGTTGATTAAAAAAGTAATTAATGGATAGAAATAGAGACTATTCTCCAAAGCAGGAGAGATTGTGAGTAAAAAAAATCTTCCCAGTCCCAACACAGTCTAACAGACTTTTTCACGATATAAATACCATAACACAGATTATTACACAACTACAACATCATAATAAATCTCTCTTCATACAAAATTAGAACATTCAACAAGATAAACATATTTCAACACTAACAAATACAGATTCAGAAAGTTTTACAAATTCGTTGCAAGTGAAACAAGAATTTGGCCACTAGATGTCACTGTGGAGATGCTTCGAATGTTCAAAAAGGTTGAATCTTTTAATGAATCAATAGTTTCTTTTGACCCTTTCGTGTCAAATTCAATGCAATTCGAAAGTTATTTGTATAGCAGGCAGCATGGTGGCTTAGTGGTTAGCGCTGTTGCCATCCAGCAAGAAGGTCATGGGATCGATTCTCACTTGGGGCTTGTCTGTGTGGAGTTTGGTTGTTCTTCCTGTGTTTACAGGAGTTCACTCTGGGGGCTCTAGCTTCCTCCCACATCCAAAGACAAGCAGGTTAGGTGAATTGGAAACTTTAAATTGACTGTAGATTGTTGTAGAGATTTGCTTTCAGTTTAAGGAAATTTTAGAATTTTTTATATTGAAGCCTGATTTACTTTTTGTATTTGAAATGGCATAAACAAATTAAAATGTGTGAAACACCAAAGGGCCCAATACTTTTGGAGGGCACTGTAAGTCTTCTACCTCGATTTAAATGAGTCCACACAATCAGACTGTTTTAGCACAACTGGCAAACTGTTCCATAGAAAAAGTGCCCAGTAAGAAAACTCCCTGTAACCTGCTTACTACTTATTCACCCTGGGCACACATAACAAACCTAGACCCCGAGAACAGACAGCACGACCAGGTACATATGGTGTAAGTAAGAATTTTATGATAATAACAAAACCTTAAAGTCAGACTTCGCATGAACAGGAACCTCGTGACAGCGACGGTGTTCTGAACCAGCTGGCTAACATGTGAATGGTGCATTTTTTCCATCACTGCAGTCGATATATGGGAACAAGAGATCTTTCATCTTTGTTTTCTCTTTTCTTGGATTTGTTCCTCTTGAATTAAACTGAGAGTCAACACGACAGTGACATCATTGTGGTGGTGGACAGAAGCAGAATAATAATAAAAAATAAGAAAAGTCCATTTCCAAATACTTGTGTGGCCTTGTGTCTGATGTTTAGATACAACCCCAATTCCAATGAAGTTGGGACGTGTAAAATGTAAATAAAAGTAGAATACAATGATTTGCAAATCCTCTTCAACATGTATTTAATTGAATACACCACAAAGACAAGATATTTGATGAACAAAAAAGGAGAATAGTTCACCACGTTTCTGTATAGCACAAACAAATCTGGTGCAACCAGATAGGACTAATTTGTAAAAGAGAAAAATAACTGGTGCAACACAGAAATAAGTGCCGGAAAGTTTAATAAGGTGCTGAAAGAAAAATATACAGCAGGACTAACGTTTCGATGTGAGAGTCACATCTTTCTCAGACCTGAGGAAGATGTGACTCTGTGACTCTCACGTCGAAACGTTTTCTCTTTTACAAGATATTTGATGTTCAAACTGATAGCCTGCAGCATGTTTCAAAAACGTTGGGTCGGGGCAACAAACGACTGGGAAAATTGATGAATGCTCAAAGAACACCTGTTTGGAAACAGGTGAGTGTCATGGTTGGGTATAAAAGGAGCATCCCTAAAAGGCTCAGCTGTTCACAACCAAAGATGGGGCGAGGATCACCACTTTGTGAACTACTGTGTGAAAAAATAGTCCAACAGTTTAAGAACAATGTTTCTCAATGTTCAATTGCAAGGAATTTAGGGATTCCGTAATATAATCAGAAGATTCAGAGAATCTGGAGAACTTTCTACATGTAAGCGGCAAGGCAAAAAACCAACATTGAATGCCCGTGACCTTCAATCCGTCAGGCGGCACTACATTAAAAACCAACATCAATGTGTAAAGAATCTTACCGCGTGGGCTCAGGAACACTTCAGAAAACCACTGTCAGTTAACACAGTTTGTCGCTACGTCTACAGGTGCAAGTTAAAAGTCTACCATGCAAAGTGAAAGCCATACATCAACAACATCCAGAAATGCCGCCGCCTTCTCTGGGCCCGAACTCATTTGAAATGGATAGATGCAAAGTGGAAAAGTGTGCTGTGGTCTGATGAGTCCACATTCCAAATTGTTTTTGGAAATCATGGATGTCGTGTCCTCTGGACAAAAGAGGAAAAGACCATCTAGATTGTTACCAGGGCAAAGTTCAAAAGCCAGCATCTGTGATGGTATGGGGGTGTGTTAGTGCCCATGGCATGGGCAACTTACACATCTGTGATGGCACCATCAATGCTGAAAGATACATCCAGGTTTTGGAGCAACACATGCTGCCATCCAACCAATGTCTTTTTCAGGGACGTCCCTGCTTATTTCAGCAAGACAATGCCAAGCCACATTCTGCACGTGTTACAACAGCGTGGCTTCGTAGTAAAAGAGTGCAGGTACTAGACTGGCCTGCCTGCAGTCCAGACCTGTTGCCCACTGAAAATGTGTGGCACATTATGAAGCGAAAAATATGACAACGGAGACCCCGGACTGTTGAACAACTGAAGTCGGACATCAAGCAAGAATGGGAAAGAATTCCACCTGCAAAGCTTCAACAATTAGTGTCCTCAGTTCCCAAACACTTATTGAGTGTTGTTAGAAGGAAAAGGTGATGTAACACAGTGGTAAACATACCACTGTCCCAGCTTTTTTGAAATGTGTTGCAGGCATCTATTTCAAAATGAGCAAATATTTGCACAAAAACAATAAAGTTTATCAGTTTGAACATTAAATATCTTGTCTTTGTGGTGTATTCAATTGAATATAGGTTGAAGAGGATTTGCAAATCATTGTATTCTGTTTTATTTACATTTTACACAATGTCCCAACTTCATTGGAATTGGGGTTGTACATAGGAATAGGGAGGATTTAGGCCAAGCAGTGAAATTTCAGCACGCTGTTAAAAGGAATGGCTCCCAAGTTGGACTCAGGTCTCTCCACTTGTACCAAAGAGTCTTTGTAAAGAATCAGCCTCGTCTCTTGGACTCTTTGACTTTGCATGACATCTACTTTCTTCCAACTCGACCCGTCTCGACTTCAAATTATAAAATAACTTGAAAACGAGCACATGGATCAATGTAACTTTCACCACTTCTAAGAATGTAAAGTCAGAATTCCAAATCGGAATAAGGAAGCATGCAGTGTGTATGTGTGTGTGTGGGGTTTGTCACAGCTGTTTATAATTCCTCTCTGTAGTTGAAGGAGTTCATGAGTTGTGAGCTCCTGGCTCAGCTCTACGCTCTGGGAGAACATGCAGCACTGATGGATGAATCACCAGAGCAGCAGCAGCATCGGGATGAAATGCTGCACAAACACACTGCCCTGAAGGAGGCGCTCGCTGTTATCGGGGAGATCTCCGCCTCCATCTGTGCCACCCTTCTGCCTCTGCCTATCCACTCATCTGGGATGGAGTCAGGCAGGTACAAAATTACACTTCGTAATGTCCCGGGTGTCCACACAGTAACTAAACCCACAATTGATAGAGATCAGGTGCAGGTTTGTCTGCTCCGCGCCACCCTGATGCTGACAATGTTTTATCAGTGGAAGCAAGGCAGGAAAATGTTATATAGCGCCACCACCAGCTCATGGTTGATAATGATCTACCCAGAGCAATGAGGCGCACAACCACAACAATGTGAGCACAGTTTAACATTGCAATAAGTAGCCTCACTGTAGCCTCAGTAACCACAGCTTTATTACATCAGCCAAGGACGTAATAAAGTGGTATACAAAATCCGTATATACGGTGTTTATTAGATGGAAAATCATACAAAAACATTGGAACTTTTGCTTTTGTCTGGTGAGTGCAAATATCCAGTTTATACGATGAAGGTTTAGGCGGGTTTTACTGTATAAGGATCACTTAATCGGAGGTGGGGGTGATCAAGCGGTTAAGTGTACTTGTTTCCAGCACAGAAGGTTCCTGTTTCAAGGCCATCCCTGCCCACTCTCCATGTAATGTGGAGTTGCATCAGGAATAACATCTGGTGTTTTTTTTTTTGTTTTTTTACTTGTGCCAAATAACATGCAGATCTGCTGTGGTGACCGAAGTAAAGACAATGGAGTTGTAGCCGGTTTTCTTGAGACAACTCAGGAGATGGATGCATGAATTTTTCCCAAGTCACTGAATACTGTATGTCTTGAATTTCATTTACATCAATCATTAAGGAACACAACCATATTATACTGTTACTAGGGGAGCTACGACCACTACCTTTGCACCCGCCTCCTCAGACTAAACCAAACCAACTGTTTTAGGTTCCTTAGATGACCCCAAAACACAATCAGGATATTCCCAAAAATAAAAACTGGCCTCAAGCCAGTTATCCAAGATGGCTGCCAACATAGGGTTTTTTCACTAAAACACCTTTACAGAACATATAAACAACTTAAATATCACAGAGATTCAATGGGAAGACCATTGCAGGTCACAGCAAACTCATTTGTGCCTAAACTAAATTCATTCATGGGTTTAAGATTCAAATGGCGTCCAAAATGGCCACCAATAGACCCTTATCATTAAATACATAGTAGGAACAAACAATAGACTTAGTAATGACAGAAATCACTGGTGTTTTAGTGGAAAAAAAAACAACCTATTTTGGTGGCCATCTTGGATGCCATATTGGATAACTGGCTTGAGGCTAGTTTTTATTTTTGGGAACATCCTGATTGTGTTTTGGAGTCATCTAAGGAACCTAAAAAAGTTTGATTTGGTTTAGTCCTGGGGGGGAGGGCGCAAAGTAGTGGTTGTAGCTCTCCTTGTATGGGTGGTAATTAATTGATGTTGACCACACACAATATGAAATGTCTCGGGTTCATAATGTCCTCAATGAATCAGAAATAAAGTAAATGTAAGGATCACTGTTGTTTTTTTTTCTCTTCTTCTTCTTCTTCTTTTGCCATTTTCATATCATCCCAACTTTTTCTGATTTGCGGTTGTAGTTCAGTGCTTCCTATCCCTCATTTTCAGCCCTTTGCCAATGATTTTATTTGAAAAGACTGAAACAAAATAACTGTCATAGGGATGAAGAGAGGGAAATGCTGTTTTGTACTTAACCCTGTATAACAGACTGAAGTTGGCAGCTTATCCATCTTTTGTCTTCTCCACCCAGCCCACTCTGCTGAAAGTATCAGGGACTCGTGGTCCTGCTCCAGCTGCTCTTCCAGAAAATGCTCAACCCAAACACGTCTCGTCCACCAGCACAGATCGGCTTTGGCAGCCCCGTCACCAAACGCTCCGTGCCACGCCCGGTGGGCCGAGGTAACTGTGGAAATACACAGTCATGTGCTAAAATCTGACAGGTCAAAGTACGGTGACCTGTGTCTCTGTATGTCACTCAGACGTGCACACACGCAGCCAGACTTTGAACTACAGAGGCTCAGGGGGAGAAGGAATTGTTATTTGAGCTGGGTGGGGGTCTGCTGAAAAATGTGTTTCTCATATTCTCCTCCATCAGCCTCAGCAGACAGGACTTCTCTCTGTGCAGCTTTTAGCTCCAGAGACAATAGCCAAGGTGCGCTGTCAACTTTTTATATTTCTCTCTGTCCTTCAGTGCTATTTTTTTTGCCTTCTTTGTTTTTCTCCTCTTCAAGTATCATTCTTTCCCCACTGTTCCCTTTTTCTTGTATTTTCCTTCACTTTCTGCTTTTGGCCCATGTCTCCTTTTCTTCTCTGCCTCATTTCCTCTGTGCTCTCCAATGGTTGTTCAGATTCTGTCCCTCACACTCTCCCTCTTTCCATTAAACCTTACTTGTCTTTTCCTTCATCCATGCGCTGCCTCTGTCTCAGAAAGAACTAAATACAGCTCAAAGTGCTGCGCGTCAGCAGTTTTAAGAAAAATCTTCACCCTTATGACCCTTCAAGGGGCTCTGTCACCCACTCCCACCTTATGACATCATAAAGATTTATAATCTCCACACACACTTTTTGGCTGGTGACGAAGTCTCTCGTTGCCTGAATCCAAACTGTTCCAGGATTTCCCATGTGTGATGGTGTTTGCAGTAAATTTGCATGAGCGTCCTCAGAGACGTGCAGAGAGCAGAGTGGTGGGAAATGAGGATGCTCCCCACCCTTCTCCAGCTGGTGCCCGTAGTAATGGTGCCAGTGTAAACTCTTTGAATGCCTTTTCCTCCTCATTGCTGCAATACTCTGAGTGGTGGCCACAGTTAACCTAAAGGTTAGCTTCCATAGCGGCTGACCTGCCAAAGAGCTAACTGCAGTAACACTAAACCAATAACTGCTAAACATTTAGCTGAAGCTCCGGCGAACCGCCAACTTCTCTTATATGAAATTACAATTGACTTGTTTTTTTTGCTCTAAAACCATGAAAACAAACCAAAAGAGCTGAAATTTTAATATTTTGAAGTGATAACATGAAGGATCCCAAAAAAGAATTTAGCACGCCAAGATAATTAAATGAACAGAAGAAACAAGAGCAATCAGAGATTTCTGACATCCCGAGATTTCTGACATCTGCCAGTCCGGATCCAGATCAGCTTTTCCATGCCCTATCAATCTGTGGTGCAAATTTGGTGAGAATTCATGAATTATTATTTTTTTTTTTAACATACTTTAAAGCCTACATGAAGTGAAATTTTGATCAAGAATCCACATCCGGATCTGGGTCACCTCCAACATTCAGTGGAGTCCTCCATGCCCTTATATATATCTGTGGTGCAAGAATCCGTGAAGTAGTTTTGAACTAATTCTTCAAAGTGTATATAAAGTGAAACTTGATCCCGAATTCGGATCTGGATCACCTCCAAATTCAGTGGAGATTTCCATGGCCTAATATCTATCTGTGTTGAAAATTTCATCAAAATCTGTGACAGACAGACAAATAAACACAGATGATTTTATACGTCCTTGGTGAACGTAATTAAAAAGTAGTTTCCATTCGACATAGTTTATTCACAGTACAGAAAATACTAAACCAACAAGAAGTATAAGAAATAAAAAATACACATGGAAAATCATTTTAATCATCCAATTACTGTGTTTAATCTAATTGACTTCCTGCTCCTTCATCTCCTCGAGGTGATGCTTGCTGTCTTCGCATGATGTCAAATTCACTTACTGGATACATGTAGAAGCTTCAACAGAAACAATGTATGATTTTCAGGTTTACACACACTTTGGACACTTAAAACCTTTTTTAAAATATACATATACGTGTGTGTGTGTATATACATATATATACATTGAGGAAAATAAGTATTTGAACACCCTGCGGTTTTGCAAGTTCTCTCACTTAGAAATCGTGGAGGGGTCTGAAATTTTCATCTTAGGTGCATGTCCACTGTGAGAGACATAATCTAAAAAAAAAAAAAAAATCCAGAAATGACAATGTATGATTTTTTTTAATAATTTATTTGTATGTTACTGCTGCAAATAAGTATTTGAACACCTGTGAAAATCAATGTTAATATTTGGTACAGTAGCCTTTGTTTGCAATTACAGAGGTCAAACGTTTCCTGTAGTTTTTCACCAGGTTTTCACACACTGCAGCAGGGATTTTGGTCCACTCCTCCATACAAATCTTCTCTAGATCTTTCAGGTTTGGAGTTTGAGCTCACTCCAAAGATTTACTATTGAGTTCAGGTCTAAAGGACTGGCCAGGCCACTCCAGGACCTTGAAATGCTTCTTACGGAGCCCCTCCTTAGTTGCCCTGGCTGTGTGTTGGGGTCATTGTCATGCTGGAAGAAACAGCCATGACCCATCTCAGTGCTCTTACTGAAGGAAGGAGGTTGTTTGCCAAAGTCTCGCAATACATGACACCATCCATCCTCCCTTCAGTACAGTGCAGTCGTCCTGTCCCCTTTGCAGAAGAGCACCGCCAAAGTATGATGTTTCCACCCCCATGCTTCACGGTTGGGATGGTTTTCTTGGGGTTGTTCTCATCCTCTAAACATGGTAAGTGGAGTTGATTCCAAAAAGCTCTATTCTGGTCTCATCTGACCACATGACCTTCTCCCATGCCTCCTCGGATCATCCAGATGGTCACTGGTGAACTTCAAATGGGCCTGGACATGTGCTGGCTTGAGCAGGGGGACCTTGCTGCCCTGCAGGATTTTAAACCATGACAGCATCATGTGTTACTAATGTAATCTTTGTGACTGTGGTCCCAGCTCTCTTCAGGTCATTGACCAGGTCCTCCTGTGTTGTGAAAGTGTAGTGACACGGACCCACAACAGGGGGCGCAAATGAACGGCCAATAGATGAGCCAAAAGGTAACAATTTAATGTTGTGAAATGTGCACAACAAACATACAGACAATCTCAGAATATAATTACAGTCAATCTACAAAGGTGACGTGTGGGCAGGCTCGAGGATAGAAGACGTCTGTCCTGAGAAGAGCCGGAACCACACGATTTCCGCCGCCACAGAACCTGGTGAATAGTGGAGCCGCCAAGTCCCGAATTCCCAGGTGATCACCGTCCCCGACTGTCGGATCTGGTACTGCTGGCGAGAACAAAGACAGTCAAGTGTGGGTGTGTGTACACCCAGTAACAACAGCGGTGGGAATGCCACCTCCACCTCTCACTCAATAACTGCAGAGTACTGTAGATTCCTCAGGGGAAAAGAGTGCCTTCAACGCTCTCTCAGCTTTCACCGACGGAGGTACCAGTACTCCTGCAAACACTCACAATATACAAATATTGCAATCACAAATGGCTGAGGATATTACCTCCAATGAAGTATGATATCTCGGCAACGAGGTGGAGATGACGTCTGGTCTTTATGGAGTGAGAGGATGTTGAGTAGATGGGTGACAGCTGTCAAGAGGTAATGAGTGACAGCTGTCACCCCAGGCTGTGTCCATGGCGGCAGCGCCCTCTCGTGCCTGAAGCCCGCACTTCAGGCAGGGCGCCCTCTGGTGGTGGGCCAGCAGTACCTCCTCTTCTGGCGGCCCACACAGGACCCCCCCCTCAACGGGCGCCTCCTGGCGCCCGACCCGGCTTGTTGGGGTGTCGACGGTAGAAGTCGGCCAGGAGGGCCGGATCCAGGATGAAGCTCCTCTTCACCCAGGAGCGTTCTTCGGTCTTGACTATGGTGGACAGGTTGGAGTGTGATTGATAGAGTGTGTGAACAGGTGTCTTTTATACAGGTAACAAGTTCAAACAGGTGCAATTAATACAGGTAAAAGTGCAGAATAAGAGGGCTTCTTAAAGAAATATTAACAGGTCTGTGAGAGCCAGAATTCTTGCTGGTTGGTAGGTGTTCAAATACTTATTTGCAGCAGTAACATACAAATAAATTATTAAAAAAATCATACATTATGATTTCCAGATTTGTTTTTTTTTTTTTTAGATTATGTCTCTCAAAAATCGCAAGGTGTTCAAATACTTATTTTCCTCACTGTATACACACACACGTATAAGCTGACTTAAAGTTAGCTCAGCTAAATTTAGTGGATGCTAATTTGTCCGTTAGTGGTTATGACAGCTGAAAAAGTAATCCATTAAGTACCTTTGCTAATTAGCCGTTAGCATTTAAACTGAAGAGGGAGGGAGGGATTTTTTGCATATTGAGCTTTTTGTGTTATATCAAACAGTAACATTGATCTGCTCTTCTCTTCAGGAGGTGCCTTTCACCAGCCAGAAACACAAAATAACAGTTTAGTGGTGAAATGTTGACCGTTCTGCTCAGTGAAGCTCCCAGCTGCTTGCTGACTGCTGCTCAGAAGGGCCCATGAAGTGTAAAATGTGTATTCCAGCTGAAGTCTCCTCTCCGTTTCCTCTGGGACCTGCTGTCTGGGAGCCTGTTTTGTACATAAAGTATCTCCACGACTGTTGGAATGTACTCAGTTGTCTGCGGACTTGTCTCAAGTGCCTGAGCTTTGTGTAAATAAAAAGATCGCTTATTAATTATTCAGAAAGTATATTATGTTCATACATATTTTCTTATTACAACATTTTTGAATAAATATCTTCAAAAATGTTGTATATTAAAAAAATAGTTTTTGAACTTGTCCTGATTTCTTCCGGTGTGAAGGGCTGAGATAATTTCCATTTATTTTCATTTATATAGCACCAAATCACAACAAGGTTGCCTCAAGGCGCTTCACACAAGTAAGGTCTAACCTTACCAACCCCCAGAGCAACAGTGGTAAGGAAAAACTCCCTCTGAGGAAGAAACCTCAAGCAGACCAGACTCAAAGGGGTGACCCTCTGCTTGGGCCATGCTATCAACACAAATTCCAAAACAATAAAAAGTCACATTGTCATTCTCATAAAGCAATCAGTTCATGATTGAATTTTCCTCTGGTGTTTTTTTTTTTCTTCTTCTTCAACAACTAAGCTGACTAAAATTTTATTTGTTCATTGAGGCCATCTACAGTGTTACACGTATCAGGAGTGCAAACTAGGATGTAATAACACACTATGGGGTTGTGGGTCTTTCTAGGACGTCCACAGCAAACTGAGGACTGTTGCATGTGAGATACTTGCTATACTATTTACTGTAAGCTTCCAATAATAATTACACCCATGTACAGCAATAGCACATGTGGTGGTATTATTTTGAATTTCGAGTGCCCGTTTGGCCATGTATGAACATTATAACACTGAATTGGACCAAATTTGGTGGAATAGTGGAGAGTCAGCCAATGACAAAGTGAGTTGATTTTGAGAAAAATCTGCTAAAAATCAAAGTCACAAGCCAAGGTCAAAATTTTGGCCCATTACTTATGCTGAGTAGAGGGGCAGTTGGAATGGCTATTCTGAGGAGGAGGACTAGTTGTATAGCGCTTTTCCAGCTAGCAGAGTCTCAAGCATTGGGCTTGAGACCAGAGGATCCTTAGTTCAAATCTCAGCTTGACCGGAAAATCACTATGGGCCCTTGGGCAAGGTCCTTAATCCCCTAGTTGCTCCCGGTGTGTAGCAAGCGCCTTGTATGGCAGCACATTGACATTGGGGTGAATGTGAGGCATTATTGTAAAGCTCTTTGAGTGTCTGATGCAGATGGAAAAGTGCTATATAAATGCAATCCATTTACCATTTCCATCAGTAGCCAATAAACATTTAATGAGTTGTTTTGGGTTCTACATCATTGTGAAAAGTGTTAAGGACCTTGAAGCATCTATTCACTTAAATATGATGCGCCCTCACCCCCCAACTGTGCCCGTGGAGGACCAGATGACCTGAGGTTGTAAATTGTTTTTCTGCTTAGTTGTGGAAAGTTATAGTGTTCCTTTCAATAGTTATTTTGCAGGTGTAGCACATGTTTAAACAGAACACACAGGCGCTAATGATTACCGGAATCATTAATGAGTGTTTTGTGCACAACTGATGAACTGAAGAAACAGAACATTCACTGATTCATTTTCTATAATTTTAGAAAAGTCCAATTAAGGGTCACAGAGGGCGCTTAGGTTTATCTCAGCAGTCACTGGGCGAGAGATGGGGAACACCTCGGATAGGGCTGTCAGTGTGTCGCAGGGCTAAAACAGGACTGTATAGGTATTAAGATAAAAAAAACAACAGGGTGGTCACATGAAACAGTGGTTCTCGTATTAAAAGCCAAGTGGCCTCTGTATGTGTACGCGTGCATGCGTCTGTGTATAACTTTGATCACGAAGATACTGGGGAGAGCTGACATTGGCCGTTTGGTATGTTTATGTATTTTGGGTCAAGGATGAATGCTGCCAAACAGAAAGTTCATAGGACTAATATTTTAGGAGAAACTACGGATATTAGCTAACAACAGTGAACAATGGACGTCGATAATTATTGGGAGTTGGGAGATTGGGGGTAGTAAATCATCTATATATTACATGCCAAGTGGCTTCTGTGTATGCACGTGTGTTCAAACATGGACAAACTGGGGAGAGCAGACATTTGCCGTTTGGTATGCTTATGTATTTTGGGTCAAGGTTGAACGCTGCTAAAATGGAACATTGATAGGACCAATATATTTAGATAAATTACAGCTATTACGTAACCACAGTAAACAATGGATGTTAATAATTACATTCTGGACTCGCACGCCATTCCAAATCATTATAGAAACTTTGCATAATTTATTACCACCCTTGAAAAATGTCAGCTACCTATTTCATAAACACTACCTAATCTAGAACCCGTGGATCCCCACGGGCAACACCCTAGTTTATTTTTAATGGCATTAAAAGATGTCATATTGTGCAAATAACTTTTGAGTCAACCTGTCAATGTGACATTTGGTTAGAGTGCCACAATAAACACCCAGAAAATTCCTCCAGTCAGGTACATGCAGGTCCATAAGTAGTCTGGGAGTGACCATTGTTGTCATTTTGTGCTTGTAGCTTGTTTGCTTTAATTCAAGGGTTTTAACAAAAACTTGCAAATAACATTTTGGAATCATAAACCGTTTTAAACAGTGCTTCCGTTTTCAGGATTGAGGATTAGTCTAATTCTTCATACAAATCACTTTCACAAGTGTTTTTTTTTAGAGAAGTCCGAGGATGGATACAGGAACATTTTCAGGTCACTATACAGGGTTGGATTTCATTTACATCATTCATATATTTTCTATAATGATCTCTTGCAGAAGAATCATAAATGCTTTATAAAATCTAAAAACAGTAAATGGATAACTCCAAGAATTGCTATTTGTACTTCAGAATAATATAATTATCATATACGGAATCGTGAGAGATGTATATGTACTGTGCTCCACCCCTAAGTGTATCCAAAAAGTTATCAGTGACTGATAACTTTTAGTGTCCATAGTACAACTCCAATTCCAATGACGTTGGGTCGTTATGTAAAATGTAAATAAAAACAATACAATGATTTCCAAATCCTCTTCAACCTATATTCAATTGAATACACCACAAAGACAAGATATTTAATGCTCAAATGGATAAACTTGGTTGTTTTTGTGCAAATATTTGCTCATTTTAAAATGGATATCTGCAACACGTTTCAAAAAAATTGGGACGGGGCAAAAAAGACTGGGAAAGTTGATGAAAGCTCAAAGAACACCTAATTGGAAACAGGTGAATGTCATGATTGGATACAAAAGGAGCATCCCCAAAAGTCTCAGGTGTTCACAAGCAAAGATGGGGCGAGGATCACCACTTTGTGAACAACTGCATGCAAAAATAGTCCAACAGTTTAAGAACAATGTTTATTAACATTCAATTGCAAGGAATTTAGGAATTCCATCATCTACAGTCCATAATAACAAGATTCAGAGAATCTGGAAAACTTTCTACACATAAGCGGCAAGGCCAAAAACCAACATTGAATGCCCATGACCTTCGATCCCTCAGGCGGCACTGCATTCAAAACCAACATCATTGGGTAAAGGATCTTACGATCGTACTGCGTGGGCTCAGGAACACTTCAGAAAACTATTGTCAGTTAACACAGTTCATTACTACATCTACAAGTGCAACTTAAAACTCATAGGTGTGCATATGTTAGTTTGTATATATGTGGCCCTGGGACAGACTGGCGTCCTGTCCAGGGTGTACCCCGCCTCATGACCTATGACAGCTGGGATAGACTCCAGCCCCCTATGACCCTCAAGTGGAGTAAGCGGTTGAAGATGAATGAGTGATTTAGAGTATTTCCTGCTATGACATAATGTACACACTGGAAAAAGTGTTATTAGTTACATCTCTGGTGTATATGTACTTATTTTTAAATTCAATACTGTTACGAAGTCTGCTCACGAAATACCTTTAATCACTTTTTTTCCTCCACCCACGCCAATGGGGGTAGAAAAAAGTCAAAGTGCGACATCTAGTGTTCAGATGTGTCTAGCAGCCAAAATTAAAATGTGCCTGTATATAATTTTACTCAGGTTTCATGTGTTAGGACAGACACACTGCTTGTATAAAGCTCAATTGTTGCATGTTTGAAGGTTGCACTCTGCAGAGCAGCACACGTCTCTCTCTCTCTGTAAGCTCTGGATGTCGTCACTGTGCACAGTCGACTTTGTACTGAAGGACATTATTAGAAAGGAGAGAGGATTCTGAAGGCAAAACCACATTGTTTTCTGGCTGGTTTATTTAGACACAACCCCACACAGGTATCAGCTGATGAGAATTCTGATAAAGTCACTAACAGTATTTTGTGCACATACACTAAGGAAATTTCTCATTGGGAAACTTTTGATTCATACACTTTGTTGCATGTTTTCAATAGACTTTTGCTGCTTTCTACACCATTTCGGCCACATGGGTATGTTGTTAAATTGTTCTCTTTATGAGCTTTTTTTATTATTTTTAAATCTGTGTGTGCTGAATAAATAAATTCATTCATATTATTATTGTTATTGTCGCTTTGTCAGTAAGTTTGTAAGCTGATACCAAAGGATGTGAAAGTATTCAAAGTGAAACAAGGTGGAGATTTCACCAGTTGACAGATTTCACCACCCTTTCTTCAGGTGTTCAATACCTTTCCCCCCTGTCATTTCACATTATTACACCTGTTCAATTGTTTAACACAAATAGTGCATCAACAAATCACATGGCAGCAACTCAATGCATGCAGGCATCCAGATGTGGTCAAGATGACGACTTGCTGAAGTTCAAACTGAGCATCAAATTGGTGTGAGAAAGGGGATTTAAGTGACTTTGAAGGTGGCATGGTTGTTGGTGCCAGACGGGCTGTTCTGAGTATTTCAGAAACTGCTGATCTACTGGGATCGTCACGTGCAACCATCTCTAAAGTTTACCAAAAAAATGGTTCAAAAAAGAGTAGACATCCAATGAGCGGCAGTTTTGTGGATGAAAATGCCTTGTTGTTGTCAGAGGTCAGAGGAGAGAATGAGCAGTCTGGTTGGATGGGCGACTGCAAGAAGCTATCATGTTTCCACCACCTTGTTGAATCAATGCCATGAAGAAATAAAGCAGTAGTGAAGGCAAAGGGAGGTCCAACCTGATACATGCAAGGTGTGCTCCGTCCTGTACTGCAAATTTCCACCTGGCTCTCGGGTTAAAATTGGCTGTGCCACCCAGCTCAGAATTTCTGAAAAATGAACTGAAATGTTGCTGAAAATGTACCAATTTGATCATATTTCAAGCTTATGGAATCATAGTTTTGCTATTTTAAACCAATAATTAAAGTAATAAGAAATATCTCATTTTCTTTATCAAATCGCAAACAGCAGAGATCAGAGAGTCAGCGCGTTCAGTGGCCAGAGCTGTGAAGGGCAGCAGCTGAAAACAATGTCAATGAGTTTTAGTGGTATAAAACCCTATAGCTTCAGGGGGCCGCGGAAGCTATGAGCTGCGATCACATAATTTACCCGGCACTAAAATGGTCCTAGCTGGAACCCTGATACACACATATATAGACACACACACTGTATATATAAAACCTTCCACAATGTCAAAAAGAAAAAGATTTAAAAAAATGACAGCAGATGTAAAAAGTGGTCTGTTGGAGCTCGCTGGATGTATGCATTTCCTGAATGCCTTTCTAGTTATTAAAAGAAAATATTTTATGAATCAGAGCCCTTGTTTATCAAGTCACATAGTTAACTGTTGCACAGTTATTCCTCCATATACAGCACACTCGATGCAGCTGTAAAATATTAAATATTACTGACACAAACTTGTGCATATTATGGTATAAAAGTGTGTGTTAGCTGATACCTTTGTATCAAAGGTATATACAGTTTATGAGGTCAACATTTTAAAGAATGCAGTAGCTTGAAGTTTAAAAATAACAGACATGGACAGTTATAAAAGGGTGAAGAGCATTTGTCCGCTTGGCTTTTCAGCACCAACAAAACACTGACAGAAAACTGTTTCCTATAAAGTTCTCGCACATTTTAATGTCAGTTTGATCAAAGCATTTGTTTGTCTTTGTGGTCGATATTAGTCAAAAAAGTGGCTCAGATCCTCTTGAATCTCAGCCTCGTCCCACGGTCCATGGATGTTATCCTTGTGTTTCTGCAGCCTGACTAGCAGGAAGGGACAAAGCAGAGTCAAGCTTCCTAAAGCTGAGGCCAAAAGCACGGCTCCACCCTGCCACTGGGACCCGAGACCCCCAACTCCTACAACACACACGCCTACACACACCCATGTGAAGTGCTGAGGGGCGTTCTCCCTCACCCTCTGCATCAGGCAGGGCCACAGTGCAAACACCAACAGGGCGGAGCTGAGCATGGCAAAAGTGTGCAGAGCTCCTGGGAGCCGAGAGGCCAAACATACCGACGCAAACAGGGCTGCGTTTAGGGACAGGCTGCCCGGCGGTGATGGCTGTGTGTAAGGGAATGACAGCAAGTGGGCCAGCAGCATCACAGCAGACATGGCGTACACCGTGTCCGTGCTCACAGACTCTGTCAGCGTCTTTAGGATGGGGGAGAAGCCAAAGGTGAAAGAAAGGAAAACGGCAGCACTCTGCAAGTCAGCCAGACGGGTGCGGGGCTCAGAGCCCGATTCGGTCTGAGACGTCAAGACTTGGTATAGTCCGTAACCCAGCAGGGCACAGAGGAGACTGGTGCACAGAAGGGTATCTGGGCTCAGCAAACCCTGAAGGGAGGACAGAGAAGTGAAATCACAGTTTTAGCTCCATCCGATGCCCACAAACATTGTTAGAAATGTTTATTCTTATCAACAGGTTGGATATTATTAACTTTGTCTGCTAACTGTATTTGAATGGCTGAGGAACTGTGTCACAGCTTCACAGTTTAAAACACATGCAAATAATTCTTGCTCTGGCAACACAATTCAGAAGAAGCAACTGAGTTAGGAAGTTGGTCACAAATTCTGGTACTGATTTGAAAATTTGTTAAAGATACAAAAGGAAAAGTTACACAATATAACAAAATGTTGCATCGACATTATCATGTACCACTGACACAATATACAAAGAAAATACTGAAATGGTAATCTGTGGTGGATGTTAGTGGGATATTTCTGTGTTGTATTTGGGAATTTACTGTGGTCAAAGCATTTTGGGGGGAAAATATAAAAACTCTAAAAAAGTGAATAGGGGGTGAGATCTCGAATACCAAATCTGTCAAAGTGTCTATTGCCAATCATAATGGCCTGTTTGGGCACACTGGATTTAATATATTTCTTTTTTCAGGTTAACCAGGTATCCTTTTTATACTGTTATACCTTTATATTTGTCTACTCGCGAGCTCTGCACAAGAATTCCAGTGTACCCAAACCTTGTCTTGCCAAAACCACAGCATGAACCACAGCTTGGCCCCGAGTCTCTGTATACCAGGCAGCTACAGAGGATCACTAAGTCTATTATAAATGACCATTCACACCCTCTACAGAGAGAATTCCACCTTCTTCCCTCTGGTCAAAGTGCTACAGGAACAGTTTTGTTCCAGCTGCTATTATTCAGTTAAATAAATAATCGTAGTCAATTTTGCACCATTTTTGGATGTTGCCGGGCTGTGGTCTAGTGAGGCTTTGAGCACTTTCATGTTTGTGTCAGGTCTCTGTGTATATCAGTGTTGTCCTATATGTTTAATAAGTTGGATGGGCTCTGTTACTGCAACACAAATCTACCTACAGGTATCAATAAAGTAACCTGAACCTTGCATGCGAGTACAAAGGGCAAATAAAGTCTCTCTCGACTGGAAATCAGCTGAAGCTCCTAACAAAACAGAATGAGTGTTCATGATAGAAATAACCTGTCATCCAGGTAGATGTAGTATAGAAATTTACACAAAGCAACTGGTGTCCTCCTTTAGTCTTCAAGAGGTTACTTTGATAAGTAGTGCAACATCTTATAAAGTAAACAGGAAGCTGCTTTAGTGTAAACTTCGAGATAGAACATCACATGAATGTTTCAGCAAGCTGAGATCAAACCACTAAAAAAAGACAAGGATTCTCTAAAATCACAAAATGTTTGAAAGGCAGCACTTCCTGGACTAAAATAAATAAATAAATAAATAAACAGAAGCAAAAAACAAAAACAACCCCCCCCCCCCCCCCAAAAAAACAGTATTTCAAGATGCTCTTTAGAAAAGAAGCCGCACATCCAAAAACAAGAAAAACCCCAAGGCACTTACAAATACTTAATAAAGTCCTTACGAAGGCTTGATGCTGAAACATGTGAGAGTTTTTTATGGTTTAAAATGACCTATCCAAAAAAGTAAAGACTTTTTAACTATATGTAACAGAGTGTGCTTTGGAGTTTTTTTGTTTGTTTTATACTAGGATTCTGATTGGAATTTCTTTTGGGGATATCTAAGAACCACTAATATGCACATAAAATTCAGTATTTGTCTGTACTGTACAGGTATATTTGTTTTTCAATTAGTGTTATGTTTGTTAATTGGAGGCAGTGCCTGTGCTAAATTATTAAATTAATCAACCATCAAAGATGAGTAGAAAACTCAAATGCTTAATTGCTAACAAAATTTTAATATGATTAGGTTAGTAAAAAGTGAACTTGTCTATTAATTTTCATCATGATCTGTGACTGAATTATACATTCATGTCCCAGTTGCTAGAGCAGAGAGCCACTGTGGTCCATTCTACAATGCTAGACCACAGATGATTCCAAAAGTTGTACCTGCTCCATGTAGAGCCAAAGGGTGATGAAAATGGCCACACAGGACAGCTGTTGTCCCACAAAACCCGCTTCTTTCACTACAGCCCAGTAGTGGTACTGCCGGATGCCCTCATTCCTCCGTAACTCCTCCAGGAACCGCTGGTCCACATAGTTATCAGGGAAAGGCTGGTGTTCCCACAACACTTTCCGCCAGGGTACAGCTGGACCTGGAGCACTGTCTGGCCCCATCACCCTGAACAAGCAGAGATTTATGAACATTACAAATCAACAAAATACACTTAAAATACTATCAAACATGGCACTTTTAGGAGACATTTGTTAGATACTACTAATTTTCAGGGTAAATTATTAAAACAATGCAGGAATTGCAGCAGTTATTTTACATAAGTGTAATTTTTGGGAGTGCAACATTAGATTCACGTTCTGGGCAATCTGTTTGAGTCGACAATTTTAACTTAGTTCACATCACTCCAGTATTAACCTCTTTATACAGTCTTCCGGTACACTTGACAGCAGATGTTTTTGTTGTTAACCTACCGTATTTTTCGGACTATAAATCGCACTTTTTTACATGTTTTGGCCAGGGGTGCAACCTATACTCCAGAGCAACTTATAAATGAAAAATATACTGGTAGATTCTCATTTAATTTACCATAATAAAACAATTTTACGTGACTTGTCACGTAAAAAGAGTATGTTTTAAAATGGCCACCGGAAACGGAAATGCAATGCATCATGGGCACTGTAGTATGGCGGCCACCCTATAGGTCACGCTGGTCATGATAACCAATCAGAGAACAGAACATTGGACGCGTATTCCTCACCTCACCCAGACCCACCTGAGACAGACAATGATTGTGAAACAGCGTGTGAAGCAGACGAACACGGTACTTGCTGTTATTCTGGGAGGGCTAACAAAACAGCTTCAACCCTTGGATATCAGTGTGAGCAGAGTGTTTAAGTTGACGCTGAGAGCTGTGTGGGAGCACTGGGTGAGCGACGGCGGAGGATTAGCGTCTGCACTTGGAAGGAGCTGGCGTCGACACCACTGGGAGGTCATGAGCTGCGCAGGTAGGTGCTGCACGAACATCGGCAGCTGACACTTGGTGTGTACTATGGTCCACAGCAGGCAATGTGTCAGAAAAGAACCGTTCAGCGATGGTGCGAGTTATGGTTCGGTTGCAGAACCACATTTATGTATTCTGTCGAATAAATCTTCTCAACTCAAGGTGGCGCCATTTCTTCCTTTTGCTGTCACAATATTATCATCTGAACTTTTCATGTTAACATACCTGTATGTCCATGCGACTTATAGTCCAGTGCGACTTATTTATGGTTTATTTTTCTTTATAATGGATATAGTGGCTGGTGCGACTTATAGTCTGGAAAATACGGTACTTTGAATGTCTGTGCACCTTCTTAAATCTTGTAAGATTAAACTTTACCTGTGTGAAGCACATTGAGGCAGCATTGTTGTGATTTGGCGCTATACAAATAAAAATAAAATGAATTGAATTCAAACCTTATGAATCATCTTGTGATCTACGTTCTTTATCATTCAGTCTCAGAGAACTTCAAAGTAGCGCCAGCAGCAGCAGCTGCGATCCACCACATTGTGAACTGGCGCTGATAAAATGTAGTATCTTAAATATTACTTTGTACATTTTCACAAGTGAAAGACTGGGTTCAGGTTCACTGTTCACTTTTCTGGACTTTTCATTCCTCAGTCGTAGCTTATTTTGTTTTGAAATGATTTGACAATGCAGTAATCAGCTTAGTTAATATTATGTTTTTATCTTTCCGGTGGTCAGTTGAGAACACTTTGCTATCCCCATCAATTAAGTTAGTAGTTGGAACCTTCAATAGAAGGTGTCAGACATCAGAATCCGATATCTGCTGAACATATTCGGACTCCTACTGACATAAAAGTCAGACATTTACATACAAATGGATTTGCGCACTGCAAATGTTTTTTTTTTCCCATATTCTTCATGAAAAGCTCTCTCACTCTCTCTGGTGCTGCTGAAGCTCCTTCTCAATAACTCTGGTTTCACAGTCTTTTTTGAAAAATTCCTTCTCTGTTCCACTCTATCATGAAGCAGTATTGCTGGTGACGCAAAAGGCAAATATTACATTATGCACAGAGAAGAACATTCTTAAATATATGTAGAAAAAGATGTGAAATTTCAGTTACAGTGTCCCAGAACGCACATGGTAGATTCAAGCCTACATTTGATCCATTTACTTGCATTAAAATCCTTCCTTGTTCCAATCCACCTTGAAGCTGTGACCGGTGAAGTTGCACTTTTTCCAGTTTCTACAATCACAGCCACAGAAGCTTGTAACATCTTCAGAATTGTCTGGATGTCTTGGTGGCTTCCCTCACTAGTCTCCCTCTTGCATGGTCACGCAGTTTGAGAACTGTCTTACTCCAGACAGATTTACCCTACAATACGGTCTGTATTTGTAATGAACTGGTGTAAGTAAAATTGAAGGCATTCGGTGACTTGGAAATGATCATGAATCCTACCTCTGACATACCTACCTCTGGCTGCAAAAGGTGTCAATTTGTGTTTACAATCATCCTTCAGCTTATTTGATTACCAATTTATGACCTAAAAGTGGCTGTAATTCCTAAACGTGTAAAGCAATATAAAACAAAAAGTATGCATGATACTTTGTCTGCCAGTGAAGAAAAACTGAAATCTATCATGTAACTAATACTTTGAAATAACTTCATATGGAAATGAAGTAAATATTCTAACTGACCTGAATTTTTTTCCAGAAACTTTATTGAAAATAACCAGTAGTCAATCAAGTATACAAACAGAGGGAACAGGGGGAAAGTCTAGGGGTATCAAACAAAAATATTCAAGGAGGTACATATAGTGATATTTTTATCACCTTTTGGTTGCTTGATTTAGAAATTAGTTTGACATTTTGTTCAGTCTATTTAAGGAATGGAACAAAATGAGGTTTTCTGCTGTTGAATATACACTTATGAATAAAAACTTTTGCCTGTAGCAATAAGGTGTTATTCACAAAATACTTATTCAATTTTCTAAAATAAATAAATAAATAATTACAAGACATAAAGTTTGTTATTGACTGTTAAAAGGGAGTTTTTCCTTCCCACTGTCGCTAAGTGCTTGCTCACAGGGGGTCGTTTTGACGATTGGGGTTTTTCCGTAATTATTGTATGGCCTTGCCTTACAATATAAAGCACCTTGGGGCAACTGTTTGTTGTGATTTGGCGCTACATAAATAAAATTGATTGATTGATTGATTGACGTGACCTCTCGCGAGAATTCTTTCGGCATGATTTACAATCACGACATACGCTTAACCGAATCAAAATAATCCATTTACACGCTGTGACGCGCACTGGGGGTCGCCATTAAAACCAGGCACGTCAGTTACATATGAAAACTATATTAATGGGTTGAACGCGCCTCATAAATGTTAATAAACGCTATGTTTACCTGGTTGTAATGTTGGTCGGTTCTGATCGTTCCTGTTCCTGACATAAATATTTACGTCATTATCCCGGAAGTGAAATTGTTTGTCACAGCCACAGCGCCCTCTGTTGTATTTCCAGTTAAATGACAAGTCAAACAGAACGGCTGAAATGTGGTATAAAATGCACATAATGCTGTCATTATGCATAGTTTACGATAATATTTATGATTTTCCTTTTGATAACGTGTACTCTGGTGAATCAAGACATTCAAAAACTCAGACAAATCACCGAGATTTACATCACACTTGGCTAGGTGGGAAAATGCAAACCATTAAGTCTAGTTAGCTTTGATTTAAAGCCATTTTGTATGTTTCTGTACTTGCAATGTGTTATTCCTCATCAGTAAATTCATGTATTATAGTCAACCCCATATTGAGGACCTCTTCGGCAGACCAGGGGCTGTGTGTGTTTCTCCAAGTACAACTGGAGTTGTGTCAGGAAGGGCATCCGGTGGAAAAGTTGCTCCAAATACCATTGGGGCTCTGGCTGTATCCGCTGTGTCAACCCCATTGAAATGGGAGCAGCAGAAGGGGCGACAGCAACATAGTCAACCCCGTATTGTCACAGATCCATGGTTGAGAATCCACCTGGTTCTGAAACAGTTCCTTTTGTGTCTTAACAGAATGTTTTTCTTATTTTGTATTGTCTATTTGTCACAGGGCATTTCTTTTATCTTCAGCTAAATGGAAATTACGTACCTTTATCTCAGTAATTTCATCAGGGGCACCTTTCCCACTGCCACAAACAGGGATTCTGTAACAGTTTTGTTACATCCATAGACCACCATTTTCTGATGGTATACAAGTATAAATGGTAAATGGACTGCATTTATATAGCACTTTTCCTTCTGCATCAGACGCTCAAAGCGCTTTACACACTAATGCCTCCCATTCATCCCGATGTGAGGGTGCTGACATACAAGGTACTCACACACCGGGAGGAACTAGGGACCTTGCCCAAGGGCCCTTAGTGATTTTCTGGTCAGGCTGGGATTTGAACTGAGGATCCTCTGGTCTCAAGCCTAACACTTAACCACGAGACCATCACCTCCCCTGGTATATACACCTGGTATATACAGGGATCTGCATTAAAGCATCAAAAGCTAAAAAGTTAGTCCTTTTGGCTTTTTTTTTTTTTTTTTTTTTTTTTTCCCCCACTTGGGGGTCACCACAGCAGTTCAGAGATGGATCTGCATGTTGATGCATGGAGAATGGGCAGGGGTGGCCTTGAACTTGGAATCTTCCATTTTGGAAACTAACACTAAAATTAGTTAAAAACTAATAGAAAAATATTGCAAAACTTTACTGACTGGTTTGTATCATAAGTATTTTTTACATTTTTTCCTAGAGCTGGCAGTCAGACAGCACAAAGAGACCAGGTAAGGCAGGGAAATGCTGCTGGCACCTGATGGGATATGGAGATCATGTGGTTGTCAGAGGACATAATTGTAGCAATGTGGCAGTCAAATGTTTGATCTCAGGGAGTGGTGGTGGATGACTGCTGCTTCTGTAAATGATTCCACTCACACCTTAAATCTTTTGGCACAGATTAGTTTCTTCGCCAGAAAACCTCTCCCTTCCGCCTTCCGAATGGCAGCCGTCTTAAAAGGCAATCAGACTGGTTGTTATGTTCACAACACACGCGACTAATTTACGAAATAAAACCCCTTTTGTGCTCAGATTATGGGCCCTAGAAATGGCAGTGCAGAGTTGGACAAGCCCCAAATGCACTTGTGCTATGTGCACCATATGTCCCTATCAGCCTAGATGCATTCACCCAACCTCAATTAGGACATTTTAAGCAACTCCCACATCATCCAAATGCTAAAATGTGTTTTTAAAGACAGTATGCCAACTGACAGACACTTGAGGACTCATTCCCTTCACATAAAAATACTTTATTTCTATTTTTTAATACAAATTTAAAATAAAAAGGAAAACCTTTTTCAATTAACATGTCATATTCCATGTACACTTATGAGACACCATGATCTCAGCATACAGTACTGAAGGATACCAGTGAGATCAGGTGGACAGATGGCAGGAGTATGGAAATAATAACCTCAATGACAAGCCCTCACAGCCAAAGAAACCTCAAGTGCTCCCAAACATAGTGCACACTGTATGATAAAATTATTAAAACTAACTTTGCAGTAATTCAGAAATCAAGGCTACTTAAATTACAAAGGCATGACATCACCCTGGTTTCTCTCATATAGCACAGGGCATGTTAATACTGCAGAAACACGGAAGGAGACAAAACAATTTAGACAGTGTTTCATAACCAGCTGGGCAATCAGTGGATCTATGAGACCTCATTATCCCACCAATACTTCAGCACCCATAATGTTCACATCTAAGGCCTGGGGACACTAGAGACAAATGTTGTTCTGTGGCATCAGTGCAATGAATAGGTGATTGTCTGCACAGTTAGTTATAGCACCTAGTTATAAGCACTTTGCAAAAAGTTTCTATGTAATGAAATGGCTCATGTGTGTTGAAATAAAGAGTGTCTCGTGATGACATTCCAGGTGTGGATTAGACAGAAATGTCATTAGAGAAGGCGGGTTTATCATCCTTATCGGCTGCAAGTCTGTATGGCGGGAGGCCAGCATGGCTCAGTTACTTTGGCCGCCAGCAAGCCAACATGTCACAGCAGTGGCGCACCAGTGTTGCAGGTAGGAGTCCATTTCTGTCCCCCCACACTAAAAAAAAATTGTCCCTTGGAGGCCATGTCTCAAACCTATCGCCCATGTCATTAAAGGCGCTGAATTTGCAATTTAGAAAAGAATCTTTAACGGCAATGGACAGACAATTTAAAGGCCTCAAAGTTGCAAAAGGCTGGCAAGTGCCCATAAAGCAAAGGTGAACAAACATGGAAAGGTGAAATTCCAAGAACAAAGACATGCTGACAAACTGCACTTCCTTGTTCCGTTTGACAAAAATAACTTGCGTACTGCAGAACATTCAGTTCATCTCAACCCTTATTTTATAAAAAAAAAAAAAAAAAAAAATGTTTTTGCTTCTGGATATTGACTTATTACCTTATTCAGTTAGAAAATAAACATCTTAGAAACTTGCAGGTTATATATCTCATACTGGGAGGTATTACAGCAGCTACGAAAGTCTATCAACCAACACAGAAGCCTTTCTGACAGTGCTCGTAGAAAAGATGGCAAAGTTTAAAAAGAAGATGAGACGACAGATGGAAATTGCTGTAACATTCCGGGGGCTCCCAGTGTTCCTCCAACACCAGTAAACTGTTGAACACAGCAACAAATGTGCCATTTTTCTTGAAGAAAATGAAATGTCTCAGTGTGTGCACGTGTATACATGACAATAGTAGAGAAGCTTGAATCTTCGACCGGACTGGGTTGCTTGACGCGAGGATGTTTCGCTTCAAATCGCAGAAGCTTCCTCAGCTAAAATTCTTGCTCTGGTGGTCTGACTTCTGTCTTGACTCTTGTCGAGAAGAATGAACCGAAGTCACAAAAGCTGGAGTTTTAACATAACCAGACCCCTCCTACCGAGAGGCAGACTGCTAAGGCTAATGACTAAACAATAGCTCTAATTAGAACCTATTTTGCTCTAGTTCACACCCTCCTAATGACAGGGCAGCTGTGGCTCCCTTGACGACTCTGCTGATGATGTGAATGACTCATTACCATGAATTTTTCTGTGTAGGCTCTCGTTCATTACCATGAACAAAAGACTGAAACCGCTTTGACCTGAGTACCCCATTGTAAACAGGGGATAAAGCGTGTCTCAGACCCCCTCCCCGGTTAAGGCTGGGTTTCAAATGTTTCACAAAGAATGCCTTCTTGACCCCTGTCTCAAACCATTTCTTCTCTCTGGCTAATATTTTAACTTCCTTGTCCTAAAACGTGTGGTTAGTGTCTTTAAGGTGGAGATGAACCGCAGACTGAAGTCCACTGGCACCCTCTCTGCGGTGCTGGTATAGCCTTTTGTGTAAAGGTTGCTTCGTCTCACCTATGTAGTGTTCGTTACAGTTTTCCTGACATCTGACAGAATACACTACATTGCTCTGTTTGTAACTAGGGATCATGTCCTTAGGGTGAACTAATTTCTGTCTCAAGGTGTTAACCGGTTTAAAGAAAACTGGGATTTTGTGCTGTCTGAAGATCCTCTGTAGTTTTTCCCCTACTCCTGCTAAATAAGGGAGAGACACTCTTCTTCTTGTCTCCATCTCCTGTCTATCTGGTCTCTTAGTTTTCTGGAAGAGGAGTGTATCTCCCTTATTTAGCAGGAGTAGGGGAAAAACTACAGAGGATCTTCAGACAGCACAAAATCCCAGTTTTCTTTAAACCGGTTAACACCTTGAGACAGAAATTAGTTCACCCTAAGGACATGATTCCTAGTTACAAACAGAGCAATGTAGTGTATTCTGTCAGATGTCAGGAAAACTGTAACGAACACTACATAGGTGAGACGAAGCAACCTTTACACAAAAGGCTATACCAGCACCGCAGAGAGGGCGCCAGTGGACCTCAGTCTGCAGTTCATCTCCACCTTAAAGACACTAACCACACATTTGAGGACAAGGAAGTTAAAATATTAGCCAGAGAGAAGAAACTGTTTGAGAGAGGGGTCAAGGAGGCATTCTTTGTGAAACGTTTGAAACCCAGCCTTAACCGGGGAGGGGGTCTGAGACACGCTTTATCCCCTGTTTACAATGGGGTACTCAGGTCAAAGCGATTTCAGTCTTTTGTTCATGGTAATGAGTCATTCACGTCATCAGCAGAGTCGTCAAGGGAGCCACAGCTGCCCTGTCATTAGGAGGGTGCCAACTAGAGCAAAATAGGTTCTAATTAGAGCTATTGTGTAGTCATTAGCCTTAGCAGTCTGCCTCACGGTAGGAGGGGTCTGGTTAGGTTAAAACTCCAGCTTTTGTGACTTCGGTTCATTCTTCTCGACAAGAGTCAAGACAGAAGTCAGACCACCAGAGCAAGAATTTTAGCTGAGGAAGCTTCTGCGATTTGAAGCGAAACATCCTTGCGTCTAGCAACCCAGTCCAGTCCAAGATTCAAGCTTCTCTACTATGGAAACCACCTGGACAATTGAGAGCCCACACAGAAACATATACATGAGAATGTGTACTCTGTTACGAGCTTGGCTGACAAAGATACCATTGGTATTCGTTGGCAAGGGCGTTACTGTCTCTGGTCCTCTCTGCAGGCGTGGAGCTTTTATGTACGCAGTTTCCTCTGGTCTTCAAACAGTAAGCGGACCAGATAGACCTGAATCACTGACACCAGCACCAGAACGACAATATTGACTAAAGACCAAAAGTTCACCCTTTCAAAGTTACTCTCCTGAAGGTTCCGGTCACGAGCCTCAAACGCCCGCAGCACCGTTTGGATCTGCAAGCTTTTGCCCAGCCGAGCCTTCACATTGTTGATGGTGTCCTGGAGAAGATGAGTACAGAACAAATTAAACATACATGAAAAAAATAGCCTCAGGGTTGATGAAAAGTACCGTCAACCCTGTGGACCATCAGAGTTTAATTAAAAAACTAATTTAAAAAATAAACAGTGGTCTTAGTGGACACTGAGACCCTGCAATCAGCAACAAGGCTTCATACGCAACTTCACAAGCCTATTGGGTTTGTTTTGTGTGTTGAAACATACCACCTTGAAAAATGGGAGTTTCATCAGTCTTTACTTGTTTTTATCACTTCAATTTCAAAGCTGAATATGCAGTAGCATTTACAGAGTTACTTATGTGTGTTAATTCTGTAGACCGACTGGGTCACAGACACTCACTGAATGACCATTACCATAACTGCCAGAATGTAAGACCTCAAAATAAATCTGAGAATGATGGAGTTGTCTTGTAATCGGAGGCTAGACTTACATGTCACAGACATGCAAAATATTAGATGGGGAGGAAAACCTCTTTTTTAAATTCATAACCACATCCAGTAACAGGCGAAAGCCATGCTGTGATGTGCAATTACTCATGGTACCAAAAGCTGATTCTGGATATTTAAAAAAAAAAAGAAAAGAAAAATCACAACTGCCTAGCCACACAACTTGAACAAAATCACCACAAGAACCAAATACACAAGGAAAAAAGGAAAGAAATCTTCTCACCAAAAATTTTTTCACACCCAAATCATAAGCTGTTCACCATCTGCCTTTTTATAGAAACCTTTTGCTATCGCGCCCCAGCATTTAAGGTAAAACAAGGTGGAGACAGCGAAGAAAACAGTAAATTCTTCTCCTGTTGAACAAGATTATATTTCACTCACAAACCATTACTACTCTTTTCTAATGCAGCAACATACTTCAAGGTGAACAAATTTTTTAAAGGGGCAGCTTTTCTAGAGCATTACTTCATTCAATACCAATCAAAATCTCAGGCCTGTAGCCAGGATCTGAAGGGGGGGGGGGGGGGTCATTTTTGGTGAAAGTGGACCTTTCAAAGCAAAGAACTCTCAAGATCTTCGCAACCTTATTGCTACAAAACATACCGATGGCAATGCTCCAATGCGCAATTTTCAATTTCAATTTATTTTCATTTATATAGCGCCAAATCACAGAGTTGCCTCAAGGTGCTTCACACAAGTAAACTCTAACCTTACTAACCCTCAGAGCAGCAGTGGTAAGGAAAAACTCCCCCTAAGGAAGAAACCTCAAGCAGACCAGACTCAAAGGGGTGACCCTCTGCTTGGGTCATGCTACAGACATAAATTACAGACCAATTCACAAAACAGTTATACAGGAAATGCTGTTGGTGCACAAGACAGGAGGGTCTCCAGCACAAATACCACACCCATCTCTGGATGGAGCTGCACCTTAAACAGAGAGAAAGAACAGAATCAGGCATCAGAAATACTAAGGTGATTGCCGGCCACTAGCCCCAAGCTTCACTAAAAGACCCACAATTTAGGTAACGTTGAGCACTGTTGGGGCCATATTCTGGAAGTGGACAGAACAACATTTCACCATACACCGGCCACGACCAGGTGCTCCTCACACGATTTTTGACAGAGGAGTGAAAAGAATTATCAGAAGAGTTGTCCAAGAGCCAAGGACTACTTGTGGAACACTGAGCACTTGTTCCAAAGAAAACAATAAGTAATGCACTCAACTGCCATGGCCTGTATGCACGCTCACTACACAAGAGTCCACTGCTTAAAAAACAAACAAACAAACAAACAAAAAAAAAACCCATGTTGAAACTCTTAAAGTTTGCTGCACAACATTTAAACAAGCCTGTGGAATACCGGGAGAACATAGTATGGTCAAATGAGACCAAAACTGAACTCTTTGGATACCATAATACACGCCATAAATGGCACTGCACATCAGCCCAAAAACACCATAGCAACAGTGAAGTTGGGAGGTGGGAACATCATGATGCGGGGCTGTTTTTCAGCATACGGCACTGACATATTTCATATAATTGAAGGAAGGATGAATGGAAAAATGTAGACATTCTTGATAAAAATCAACAAGGATGATGAAGATGAAATGAGGGCGGACATTTCAGCAAGACAGTGATCCCAAACACAGACAAGGAAACTCTCAATTGGTTTCAGCAAATGAAAATAAAGCTGCTAGAATGGCCTAGTCAAACACCTGACTTGAATCCCCCCCCAAAAAAACCTATGGAAACAACTAGAGATCAGAATTCATAGTAGAGGTCCACAGAACGTTCAAAATTTGAAGGCCGTTTGTGCGTAAGAATGGGTGAAAGTCACACCTGAGCATTGCATGCGACTAGTTTATTCATACAGGAGGCGTTTTGAAACTGTCATTACCAACAAAGGTATGAATGATTAAATAAATTTCAGTGTGTTCAACATTTTTGCCCTGTGTCGTTCCATTTATTACACATAACTTCTGTACTTATTTGTTTTGGTGTCTTTGGACTGGTGGATTCCTTGGTGTTGTGTGTATATATATATATATATATATATATATATATATATATATATATATATATATATGTAGAGTGCAGAGTAGCTACCTAAACTCTGTAAGGGAGATAGAGTATCTCGTCAATAGTTTTACATCCTCATTGAAGACAGCTTTGGATGCTGTAGCTCCTCTGAAAAAGAGAGCTTTAAATCAGAAGTGTCTGACTCCATGGTATAACTCTCAAACTCGTAGCTTAAAGCAGATAACCCATAAGTTGGAGAGGAAATGGCGTCTCACTAATTTAGAAGATCTTCACTTAGCCTGGAAAAAGAGTCTGTTGCTCTATAAAAAAGCCCTCCGTAAAGCTAGGACATCTTTCTACTCATCACTAATTGAAGAAAATAAGAACAACCCCAGGTTTCTTTTCAGCACTGTAGCCAGGCTGACAAAGAGTCAGAGCTCTATTGAGCTGAGTATTCCATTAACTTTAACTAGTAATGAGTTCATGACTTTCTTTGCTAACAAAATTTTAACTATTAGAGAAAAAATTACTCATAACCATCCCAAAGACGTATCGTTATCTTTGGCTGCTTTCAGTGATGCCGGTATTTGGTTAGACTCTTTCTCTCCGATTGTTCTGTCTGAGTTATTTTCATTAGTTACTTCATCCAAACCATCAACATGTTTATTAGACCCCATTCCTACCAGGCTGCTCAAGGAAGCCCTACCATTATTTAATGCTTCGATCTTAAATATGATCAATCTATCTTTGTTAGTTGGCTATGTACCACAGGCTTTTAAGGTGGCAGTAATTAAACCATTACTTAAAAAGCCATCACTTGACCCAGCTATCTTAGCTAATTATAGGCCAATCTCCAACCTTCCTTTTCTCTCAAAAATTCTTGAAAGGGTAGTTGTAAAACAGCTAACTGATCATCTGCAGAGGAATGGTCTATTTGAAGAGTTTCAGTCAGGTTTTAGAATTCATCATAGTACAGAAACAGCATTAGTGAAGGTTACAAATGATCTTCTTATGGCCTCGGACAGTGGACTCATCTCTGTGCTTGTTCTGTTAGACCTCAGTGCTGCTTTTGATACTGTTGACCATAAAATTTTATTACAGAGATTAGAGCATGCCATAGGTATTAAAGGCACTGCGCTGCGGTGGTTTGAATCATATTTGTCTAATAGATTACAATTTGTTCATGTAAATGGGGAATCTTCTTCACAGACTAAAGTTAATTATGGAGTTCCACAAGGTTCTGTGCTAGGACCAATTTTATTCACTTTATATATGCTTCCCTTAGGCAGTATTATTAGACGGTATTGCTTAAATTTTCATTGTTACGCAGATGATACCCAGCTTTATCTATCCATGAAGCCAGACGACACACACCAATTAGCTAAACTGCAGGATTGTCTTACAGACATAAAGACATGGATGACCTCTAATTTCCTGCTTTTAAACTCAGATAAAACTGAAGTTATTGTACTTGGCCCCACAAATCTTAGAAACATGGTGTCTAACCAGATCCTTACTCTGGATGGCATTACCCTGACCTCTAGTAATACTGTGAGAAATCTTGGAGTCATTTTTGATCAGGATATGTCATTCAAAGCGCATATTAAACAAATATGTAGGACTGCTTTTTTGCATTTACGCAATATCTCTAAAATCAGAAAGGTCTTGTCTCAGAGTGATGCTGAAAAACTAATTCATGCATTTATTTCCTCTAGGCTGGACTATTGTAATTCATTATTATCAGGTTGTCCTAAAAGTTCCCTAAAAAGCCTTCAGTTAACTCAAAATGCTGCAGCTAGAGTGCTGACGGGGACTAGAAGGAGAGAGCATATCTCACCCATATTGGCCTCTCTTCATTGGCTTCCTGTTAATTCTAGAATAGAATTTAAAATTATTCTTCTTACTTATAAGGTTTTGAATAATCAGGTCCCATCTTATCTTAGGGACCTCGTAGTACCATATCACCCCAATAGAGCGCTTCGCTCTCAGACTGCAGGCTTACTTGTAGTTCCTAGGGTTTGTAAGAGTAGAATGGGAGGCAGAGCCTTCAGCTTTCAGGCTCCTCTCCTGTGGAACCAGCTCCCAATTCAGATCAGGGAGACAGACACCCTCTCTACTTTTAAGATTAGGCTTAAAACTTTCCTTTTTGCTAAAGCTTATAGTTAGGGCTGGATCAGGTGACCCTGAACCATCCCTTAGTTATGCTGCTATAGACGTAGACTGCTGGGGGGTTCCCATGATGCACTGTTTCTTTCTCTTTTTGCTCTGTATGCACCACTCTGCATTTAATCATTAGTGATCGATCTCTGCTCCCCTCCACAGCATGTCTTTTTCCTGGTTCTCTCCCTCAGCCCCAACCAGTCCCAGCAGAAGACTGCCCCTCCCTGAGCCTGGTTCTGCTGGAGGTTTCTTCCTGTTAAAAGGGAGTTTTTCCTTCCCACTGTAGCCAAGTGCTTGCTCACAGGGGGTCGTTTTGCCCGTTGGGGTTTTACATCATTATTGTATGGCCTTGCCTTACAATATAAAGCGCCTTGGGGCAACTGTTTGTTGTGATTTGGCGCTATATAAAAAAAAAATTGATTGATTGATTGATATATATATATATACATACACACACACACGAGGTCTGTTAGAAAAGTATTCGACCTTATTTTTTTCAAAAACCATATGGATTTGAATCACGTGTGATTGCGTCAGCCAAGCTTGAGCTCTCGTGCGCATGCGTGAGTTTTTTCATGCCTGTCGGTTGCTTCGTTCGCCTGTGAGCAGGCTTTGAGTGAGGTGTGGTCCACCCCTCTCATCTATTTTTTATTGCGTATAAATGTCTGAACGATTTGGATCTTTGCTGCATCAATTTTTTTCCAGAAACCGTAAAAGACCTCCAGGTGGACACCGTTCGAAAAATTAATATGGCTTTCAGGGACGATTTTATGGGGATTAAACAGATTACGGGGTGTTACAGCCCCTTTAAGGACGGCCCACAACTGCTGAGAGCGCAGCGCGCTCCCAGTCCCCATCCACAGGCTGACACCCCGCACAGACAACCAGATCATTTCCAACGTGAAAGCTTTGTTGATCCGGGACCTCGTCTGACTTTCACAAAAAAGGCAGAAGATGTGTACATCAGCACTTTTTCCGGCACATTCCACCGTTACAGGAGTTTTTTTTTCCATGGAAAAAGAAGCCGAGGGACGCGCCACGGAGCCGTTCATTACGCGGGACAAAACCACCTCGGTGTTGGTCTCACAGGACGGCTTAAAGGTGGATTTCAGACGGATTCCGGTTGCTTTCCAGTCGTGTGAATATCCGATTGTGAACGAGCTGAACATGCCAGAACATGTCCTGTGAGGCTTTATCACGGCGTTTCTTTTCGCCATGCAGCTCCGCCGCGACGCGCGGAATTCCTCCGCCTTTGTTCCTCTTTCCATGACAAAAACTCCTGTAAAAGTGAAATGTGCCGTTCATTTCTAAATTGGACGCTGTCGTGATCCGGTATGTCCTCTGACTAGCACAGGAATTGTGAAAAGACGTGGACATCAGCACTTTTTCCGGCACATTCCCCCATTACAGGAGTTTTTTTTTTTCCATGGAAAAAGAAGCCGAGGGACGCGGCACAAAACCACCTCTGTGTTGGTCTCTCAAGACGGCTTTCAGATGGATTCCGGTTGCTTTTCTGTCGTGTGAATATCCGAGAAATTGAGCTTAAGCTGGACATGCCCCAACATGTCCCGTGAGGCTTCATCACAGCAGTTCTTTGCGCCGAGCGGCTGCACCACGACGCGCCGAACTCCTCCGCACATCTGTCTTAATGTGCTGGAAAAAGTGCTGATGTCCACGTCTTTTCACAATTCCTGTGCTAGTCACAGGACATACCGGATCAAGACAGCGTCCAGTTTAGAAATGAATGGCACATTTCACTGTTACAGGAGTTTGTCATGGAAAGAGAAGCTGCTCTACCACGCGTCGCGGTGCAGCCGCTCGGCCCAAAGCAACGCCGTGATGAAGCCTTCCAGGACATGTTGGGGCAGGTCCAGCTCATGCACAATCACAATCGGATAATCACACGACTGAAAGTCAACCGACAGCCGTCTGAAATCCACCTTTATGCCGTCCTGTGAGACCAACACCGAAGTGGTTTTGTGCTGCGCCATGAGCGGCACGGTGGCGCGTCCCTCCGCTTCTTTTTCCATGAAAAAACTCCTGTTATGGTGGAATGTGCCAGAAAAAGTGATGATGTCCACATCTTCTGCCTTTTTGTGAAAGTCAGACGAGGTCCCGGATAAACAAAGCTTTCACGTTGGAGATGATCTGGTTGTTCCAGCGGGGTGTCAGCCTGTCGATGGGCGCCGCGCTCTCAGCAGTTGTGGGCCGTCCTTAAAGGGGCAGTAACACCCCGTAATCTGTTTAATCCCCATAAAATCGTCCCTGAAAGCCATATTAATTTTTCGAACGGTGTCCACTTGGAGGTCTCTTACAGTTTCTGGAAAAAAATTGATGCAGCAAAGCTCCAAATCGTTCAGACATTTATTCGCAATAAAAAATAGACGAGAGGGGTGGACCACACCTCACTCCAAGCCTGCTCACAGGCGAATGACGTAACCGACAGGCATGAAAAAACTCACGCATGCACACGAAGGTTCAAGCTTGTCTGACGCAATCACACGTGATTCAAATCCATATGGTTTTTTAAAAAAGAATAAGGTCGGATACTTTTCTAACAGACCTCGTATATATATATATATATATATATATATATATATATATATATATATATATATACACACACACACACACACACACACACACACACACACACACACACACACACACACACACCCTCAACAAAATATAAACGCAACACTTTTGGTTTTGCTCCCATTTTGTATGAGATGAACTCAAAGATCTAAAACTTTTTCCACATACACAATATCACCATTTCCCTCAAATATTGTTCACAAACCAGTCTAAATCTGTGATAGTGAGCACTTCTCCTTTGCTGAGATAATCCATCCCACCTCACAGGTGTGCCATATCAAGATGCTGATTAGACACCATGATTAGTGCACAGGTGTGCCTTAGACTGTCCACAATAAAAGGCCACTCTGAAAGGTGCAGTTTTGTTTCATGGGGGGGGGGGATACCAGTCAGTATCTGGTGTGACCACCATTTGCCTCATGCAGTGCAACACATCTCCTTTCCATCATCCGTGAAGAGAACACCTCTCCAACGTGCCAAATGCCAGCGAATGTGAGCATTTGCCCACTCAAGTCGGTTACGACGACGAACTGGAGTTAGGTCGAGACCCCGATGAGGACGACGAGCATGCAGATGAGCTTCCCTGAGACGGTTTCTGACAGTTTGTGCAGAAATTCTTTGGTTATGCAAACCGATTGTTTCAGCAGCTGTCCGAGTGGCTGGTCTCAGACGATCTTGGAGGTGAACATGCTGGATGTGGAGGTCCTGGGCTGGTGTGGTTACACGTGGTCTGCGCTTGTGAGGCTGGTTGGATGTACTGCCAAATTCTCTGAAACGCCTTTGGAGATGGCTTATGGTAGAGACATGAACATTCAATACACAAGCAACAGCTCTGGTTGACATTCCTGCTGTCAGCATGCCAATTGCACGCTCCCTCAAATCTTGCGACATCTGTGGCATTGTGCTGTGTGATAAAACTGCACCTTTCAGAGTGGCCTTTTATTGTGGGCAGTCTAAGGCACCCCTGTGCACTAATCATGGTGTCTAATCAGCATCTTGGTATGTCACACCTGTGAGGTGGGATGGATTATCTCAGCAAAGGAGAAGTGCTCACTATCACAGATTTCGACTGGTTTGTGAACAATATTTGAGGGAAATGGTGATATTGTGTATGTGGAAAAAGTTTTAGATCTTTGAGTTCATCTCATACAAAATGGGAGCAAAACCAAAAGTGTTGCGTTTATATTTTTGTTGAGTATATATATATATATATATATATATATATATATATATATATATATATATATATATGTACACACACACACACACACACACACACACTTTTAATGATTAAATTCCAATAATCATATCTGAATTAATCAAGATGAGGAAATGTTACATCAGTCTAAGATATGTTCTTACTTCATGAACAAATAAACATAATCGGGTATGTTCCTGCCTCCTACTTGAAAACATCCTCCACAGCTGGAAGTCACACTTCCCTGACCCTTGACTGTGACTTCTGACACAAATTAAAGCAGTTTCCTGTAAATGGGTGGTTCAGGCTACTGTGGGACATTATTGGCTGCTCTGAATCAATAGGTGAAGGTTCACAGTGCTGAATGTTCTTCTGACACTGTCCTTGTGGCTTTGCCTGCATTGTTGTAGGGGTAAAGGACTGCACATTATTTGGTTTACAGCAGTGATACTCACTATTTTTTTCTCAAGAGCCACATACGAAGAAAAAAACCAGGAGGAGAGCCGAATATGTACATTAACATACCATGCCTTTGCAAATGTGCACAAACGTCTACAAAAAAGACAAAAGCAATATATTTTCAATTAAGATATTTATTACCTTAGTACTGGGATGAGCGGAACATTGCTTGCATGGCCTTGACCTTCTTGATGTTGTATTTGTAGTTTGTTGCAATCACAGTAAGACATTCAAGATGACCATTTGTCAGTCGGTTTCTCTGTTTCCTCTTGATAGTGTTCATAGTTGAAAATGTTGACTGGCAGGTGTATGTGCTCACGAAAAAAGACATCACCTTCTGCACAAGTGGTTTCAAAGTGGGACAGCTTGCTTCAGAAACCAAACTCCAGAGAACGGCATTTGTTTGCAGCTCAACTATTTCACACTCCAGAGCAGCACAATCACCAGGGCAGAGCTGAGTGATGGATGGAGTGAGAGAGGATACATCCATGTGGAAGGGGTTTTCAATAAAATTGAAAATGTTCTGATGTTCAGTCACATCACTGAACCTGGATTCAAACTCAAGCTTCAGCTCCTCCCAAACTTGAACAAATCCAGTGTAGCTGAAACTCTGCAGCAGTGATGGGTCTCGTGTGATTGTTTCTCTGAGTTTTGGGAAGTGGATGAGTTCTCTGTCAGGTATCCACAGAGCAGTTATTTTGCTCTGGAATGCTCTGACTGCCCTCAGCATGTCACTCGGGAGCTTGTCTCTTCCTTGGAGTTGCAAGTTGAGAGAATTCAGGTGACATGTAATGTCAGTAAGGAGGGCCAGCTGCACAATCCACTGTGGGTCTTTCAACTCTGGCTGTTGCTTCCCCTTGCTGTCCAAGAAGGTGCTGATCTCAGGAAGGAGGCTCTGGAACCGCTCCAGCACTTTTCCACGAGACAGCCATCTTACTTCATTGTGCAGCACTAAATCGCTGTACTCTGTTTCACAGTCCTCGATTAACTGTCTGAACTGTCTGTGGTTTAGTGCTCTTGAAACAATGTAGTTGACCACATACACAACAATTTGCATCACATTTTGAAATGCATTATTTCTGACTTTTGGCACCAGGGCCTCCTGGTGGATGATGCAATGGAAGCTAATGAAATTTGGCATTTCATCCCTTTTTTTCATGAGGCCAACAAGACCCTTCTCTTTGGCTCGGATGCTTGGGGCACCATCAGTACAGACACTTGCAAGTTTGGGCCAGCTGAGATTATTTTCCTCAAAAAATGCCAAAAGTGAATTCAGGATATCCTCGCCTCTTGTTTGGCCCTGGAGTGGTAGTAAACACAACATTTCCTCTCAAAGAGTTTTCTTTTGGGAACCTCACCCAAAGGCACAGCTGAGCTACATTGGTGACGTCAGTGCTTTCGTCCACTGCCATGCTGAAGCAAGGTGCGGCGCGCAGATCAGCAAACAGCTGGTCACGAATGTCCTTTCCGATGTTTTCCATCCGCCTCATTATTGTTGAATCAGACAACTGTAGTGCTTTTAATCGTTTAATGATCTCGTCCTTGTTGGCGAAGTCTCTGAACACTATTTCCGCGGAAGCCAAAAAACAGTGTTTAACTGTTTCGGAGTCCGAGAAAGTTTTTTGTCCCGGGCCAAAATCCACGCTATCTCAAAAGACGCCTCTGTTAAAAGCTCTGCAGCAGAGCTTGTCTTGTGGATAAGTCTTTGCTGCTCACCAAGTGAAGTACAGAGCTGTGTTATTTTAATCTTTCTTACTTCACTGCCAGGTGGATAATTTTCATTAAATTGTGGGTGCGCTGTTTTGAAATGCCTCTCCAAGTTACTCCTTTTAAAGCAGGCACGGGTTTCATTGCACAATAAGCACAGCGGGGTCGTGTTATGGAGAATAAACAAAAACTTATCCGTCCATTTATCTTGAAATTTCCTGTGCTCATCTTGTATGCTTCGTACCTTCCTTTTTGTACTCTGACTTTCCGTTTGGCTGCTTGTCCCCTCGTCGGAGTCTGCATGCTGATCTTCCTCACGCTCTCTCCCCTCTCTGTTTCTTGCAACTCTCTGTGTCTTTCCATCTCCTGCATCAGCTATTTTCTTTCCCTTTTTAATTACAAAACGATCCATTTTGTCATCTGTGATTTGTGCATCTCACATCCGAAGTAGCCTATTATATGACATCGCTGCACATGCGTTCACAAATGGTTAGTGGGGTGCGTTACCAGGTGGGGTGTGTTGCCAGGTTTGCGAGCCGCCAAGTAAAGCTTCACGAGCACGCATGCGGCTCGAGAGCCGCGCAATGAGTAACAGGAGTTTACAGTCTACTTACTAGGTCACTTTGAATCTCCTGTGAAGTGATTGCTAGGGGCACACAGATAATAGGGGAAAAAATAACAAATTTCATTTGTAAACAGAGATATACACACACACACACACACACACAACAAAAATATAAACACAACACTTTTGGTTTTGCTCCCATTTTGTATGAGATGAACTCAAAGATCTAAAACTTTTTCCACATACTGTCTCAGGGAAGCTCATTTGCATGCTCGTCGTCCTCATCGGGGTCTCGACCTGACTCCAGTTCGTCGTCAGTAACCGACTTGAGTGGGCAAATGCTCACATTCGCTGGCATTTGGCACGTTGGAGAGCTGTTCTCTTCACGGATGAATCCCGGTTCACACTGTCCAGGGCAGATGGCAGACAGCGTGTGTGGTGTCGTGTGGGTGAGCGGTTTTCTGATGTCAATGTTGTGGATCGAGTGGCCCATGGTGGCGATGGCGTTATGGTATGGGCAGGCGTCTGTTATGGACGAAGAACACAGGTGCATTTTATTGATGGCATTTTGAATGCACAGAGATACCGTGACGAGATCCTGAGGCCCATTGTTGTGCCATACATCCAAGAACATCACCTCATGTTGCAGCAGGATAATGCACGGCCCCATGTTTCAAGGATCTGTACACAATTCTTGGAAGCTGAAAATGTTCCAGTTCTTGCATGGCCGGCATACTCACCGGACATGTCACCCATTGAGCATGTTTGGGATGCTCTGGACCGGCGTATACGACAGCGTGTACCAGTTCCTGCCAATATCCAGCAACTTCGCACAGCCATTGAAGAGGAGTGGACCAACATTCCACAGGCCACAATTGACAACCTGATCAACTCTATGCGAAGGAGATGTGTTGCACTGCATGAGACAAATGGTGGTCACACCAGATACTGACTGGTATCCCCCCCCCAATAAAACAAAACTGCACCTTTCAGAGTGGCCTTTTATTGTGGACAGTCTAAGGCACACCTATGCACTAATCATGGTGTCTAATCAGCATCCTGATATGGCACACCTGTGAAGTGGGATGGATTATCTCAGCAAAGGAGAAGTGCTCACTATCACAGATTTAGACTGGTTTGTGAACAATATTTGAGGGAAATGGTGATATTGTGTATGTGGAAAAAGTTTTAGATCTTTGAGTTCATCTCATACAAAATGGGAGCAAAACCAAAAGTGTTGCCTTTATATTTTTGTTGAGTGTATAATAGCCAAGTGGCCTCTGTGTGCATGTATGGCTTCGATCACGCAAAAACCGGGGAGAGCTGACATTTGCCGTTTGGTATGCTTATGCGTTTTGGATCAAGGATGAACGCTGCGAAAACGGAAAGTTGATAGGACTAATATTTTTCAAGAAATTAGCGATTATGGCTAACCAGTACAATGGACATTGTGCTGCAATGCACCTTGGGAGTTCGGGATTTTGAGGTTTTTAAATGTTACTGTGGTTTATGTTAGTAACAGTGTTGTTCGTGTTATTAATTTATTGTATTGTTGCAGTTCAACTGGTTTAGTCAGTTCAGTTAAGTGTCATGTTGATGTTACCATGAATGAGCTAAGTCTCATGTTGGTACCATGAGTGAAAACTGTAGCTGGTTTTAATGTCTTCACCCACTGTTTTTTTTTTATCAAATTAAAAGCAACTGCTTACAGCAGCTGTGCATACGTGGGTGCATGCAACTTTGATCAGAGAAACTATGGAGAGCTGACATATGCCATTTGGTACGCTTATGTATTTTGGGTCAAGGATAAACGCTGCCCAAATGGAACGTTGATAGGACTAATATTTTTGCAGAGGCTACAGACATTAGTTAGCAATACTGAACAATGGATCTTGCTAACTACATTATGGACTCACACTACATTCCAGCAGGGGGCGGAAAATCATCTTAATATTAAAAGCATGAGTGCAGTGAGTGATTTTATTTAGTAAGTTCAAATGTAAGTACATAATATAATTGTAAATACGTTACAAATACATGGATGACACAAGAAAGTGAAAACATTCATTTCCATTGTGGTCCATTTAAAAATCAAATGACAAAATAGAAGTAATAATAAAATAAAATAATAATGACAATAATATTGTGTATATGATAACAAGAACCAAAACAATTTAGAAATACATTAAGACAGTAAATTAACATTTTAAAATTGCATAATAGAAAATAAAAGGGTTGGGTTCGTCTAAAAATGGTTGATGTCGAACGTCCATCATTCGTAAATAGAAGACGTTCAGTCCCACCAGGACTCTTCCTACAGCTGGCCATTCGTCTAAACTGAGTGATCAGGGAGAAGGACAGTTGTTGCAGTAGAAATGCAGCTGTATATGAGGGGTGGGCTCTTATGAGAGTGGCCACTAATGAGGGGGACCACTGTAGTTATGTATATGTATTTTCTTAGATTTTATTTAAATAAATTTGCAAAAACAAAAAAAAAAAAAAAATTTCCATGTCATTATGGGGTATTCTGAGTAGAATTTTTAGGGAAAAATTAATCTACTCCATTTTGGAATAAGGCTGTAACATAACAAAATGTGGAAAACGTGAAGCGATGTGAATACTTTCCAGATGCACTGTATATATGAAGGATTCACACTTCTTCACACAAGATGACAAGACATGTTTGCTATAGACTATGGACGTTCAGCAAAGACCCAATGCAGCCATTATTGGATTGTTTGAGTGCGATTAAATCACGGATGAGTGCTCTTCTTCTTTGTCTTTTGGCTGTTCCCGTTAGGGGTCGCCACAGCAGATCAATCGTTTCCATCTCACCCTGTCCTCTGTATCTTCCTCTGTCACACCAACCACCTGCATGTCCTCTCTCAGCACATCCATGAACCTCCTCTTGGTCTCCCTCTTCTCCTCCTTCCTGGTGGCTCCATCCTCAGCATCCTTCTCCCTATATACCCTGGGTCCCTCCTCTGCACATGTCCAAACCATCTTAATCTCGCCTCTCTGACTTTGTCTCCAAACCGTCCCACCTGAGCTGTCCCTCTGATATGTTCATTCCTAATCTTGTCCATTCTTGTCACTCCCAAAGAGAATCTCAACATCTTCAGCTCTGCCACCTCCAGCTCTGCCTCCTATCTTTTTGTTAGTGCCACTGTCTCTAAACCATACAACATAGCTGGTCTCACTACTGTTTTGTAAACTTTCCCCTTCACTCTTGCTGATATTCTTCGGTCACAAATCACTCCTGCCACCTTTCTCCACCCACTCCACCCTGCCTGCACTCTCTTCTTCACCTCTCTACCACACTCTCCATTACATGAACAGTTGACCCCAAATATTTAAACTCATCTACTTTCACCACTTCTACTCCTTGTAACTGCACTATTCCACTGGGCTCCCTCTCATTCACACACATGTACTCAGTCTTGCTTCTACTGACTTTCATTCCCCTTCTCTCCAAAGCATATCTCCACTTCTCCAGACTAGACTCAACTTGCTCTCTACTCTCACTACAGATCACAATGTCATCTGCAAACATCATAGTCCATGGGGACTCCTGTCTGATCTCATCTGTCAACCTGTCCATCACCACTGCAAACAAGAAAGGACTCAGAGCTGATCCTTGGTGTAATCCCACCTCCACCTTGAATGAGTCTGTCATTCCGACTGTGCATCTCACCGCTGTCACACTATTCTTGTACATGTCCTGCACTACCCTAACATACTTCTCTGCCACTCCAGACTTCCTCATACAATGCCACAACTCTTCTCTTGGCACCCTATCATAAGCTTTTTCTAAGTCCACAAACACACAATGTAACTCTTTCTGTCCTTCTCTGTACTTTTCCAACAGTATTCTCAGAGCAAACATTGCATCTGTAGTGCTCTTTCTCGGCATGAAACCATATTGCTGCTCACAGATCTTCACCTGTTTTCTAAGCCTAGCTTCTACTACTCTTTCCCATAACTTCATGCTGTGGCTGATCAGCTTTATGCCTCTGTAGTTACTGCAGCTCTGCACATCACCCTTGTTCTTGAAAATAGGAACCAGCACACTTCGTCTCCACTCCTCAGGCATCCTCTCACTTTCCAAGATTTTATTAAACAATCTGGTTAGAAACTCTACTGCCATCTCTCCTAGACATTTCCATGCCTCCATTGGAATGTCATCTGGACCAACTGCCTTTCCACTCTTCATCCTCTGCATCCTGAGCAGCCCTCACTTCTTCCTTGCTAATCTCTTTTACTTCCTGATTTACTCTCACCACATCATCCAGCCTTTTCTCTCGCTCATTTTCTTTATTCATCAACTCTTCAAAATATTCCCTCCACCTTCTCAGCACACACTCCTCTCTTGTCAGCACATTACCATGTGCATCTTTTACCACCCTAACCTGCTGCACATCCTTTCCAGCTCTGTCCCTTTGTCTGGCCAATCGGTACAAGTCCTTTTCTCCTTCCTTACTATTCAACTTCTTGTACAGCTCGCAATATGCCTTTTCCTTTGCTTTTGCCACTTCTCTTCTCGCCTTACGCCGCATCTCCTTGTACTCCTGTCTACTTTCTTCATCTCTCCGACTATCCCAAAACTTTTTCGCCAACCTCTTTCTCCTTATGCTTTCCTGGACCTCTTCATTCCACCACCAAGTCTCCTTGTCTTCCTTCCACTGTCCAGATTTCATACCCAGTACTGCCCTAGCTGTCTCCCTCACCACATCTGCAGTACTTTTCCAGTTGTCCAAAATTGCTTCCCCTCCAACTAGTGCTTCTCTCACCTGCTCGCTAAATTTCACACAACAGTCTTCCTCCTTCAGCTTCCACCATCTGATCCTTTGTTGAGCTCTCACTCTCTTCTTCTTCTTTACCTCTAAAGTCATCCTACAAACAACCATCCTATGCTGTCTAGTGACACTCTCTCCTGCTACCACCTTACAGTCTGTGATTTTTTTAGCTTGCATCGCTTATAAAGAATGTAGTCCACCTGTGTGCACCTTCCTCCACTCTTATATGTTACCCTGTGCTCCTCCCTTTTATTAAAGTAGGTATTCACCACAGCCATTTCCATCCTTTTTGCAAAATCAACTACCATCTGTCCTTCCCCATTCCTATCCTTGATACCATATCTACCCATTACTTCCTCATCACCTCTGTTCCCTTCACCAACATGCCCATTGAAGTCTGCTCCTATCACCACTCTTTCATGCTTGGGCACACTCTCCACCACCTCATCTAACACACTCCAGAAATCTTCTTTCTCCTTCATCTCACAACCTACCTGTGGGGCATATGCAGTGATGATATTCATCATCACCCCTTCAATTTCCAACTTCACACTCATCACCCTGTCAGACACTCGCTTAACCTCCAACACACTTTTAACATACTCTTCCTTTAAAATGGCCCCAACACCATTTCTCTTCCTGTCCTCACCATGGTACAACAACTTGTACCCACCGCCGATGCTCCTGCTCTTACTTCCCTTCCACTTGGTCTCTTGCACACACAATATGTCTACCTTTCTCCTCTCCATCATATCAGCCAGCTCTCTCCCTTTACCAGTCATACTACCAACATTCAAAGTCCCCACTCTCATTTCCACCCTTCTAGTTTTCTTCTTCTCCCGCTGAGCTACAGAGCTACAGAGTGTACGTGTGTGAGGCTGACACGCAAACAGCGTGCACACACTGACGTGAATGCGTGCCTCTGCTGCAGTGTGACGTTCACAACTTACACACGTGTTTATTGACACGTACTGAACACATGAAGCCTGTTAAGAAGCTCTGCAGAAATTAAAAAAAGACATTAATAATAATAATAAAAACACATTTGTATGCGCACACAAATGTGTCCATGCTGGTTTTCATTCGGAACAACTACATGAAAAACAATTTAACACAAGCAGCCCCCCCCCCCCCCCCCCCCCCATGGCTCACCGTGCCAGCTGATTGTCCATTTGTGCATCACATATGATTTGAACATTGATGGAATGAAAATGTTTCCTACTGGCAGAAACAAATTCATCATGTGATGGCGCCTTTATAGCAAAATGTGTGCAGTTAATAGCTCTGATTACATTCGGGAAACCGACCTTCGCTGCAAAATGCGTTGCAATGTTGGAATATACCTGGATAACATTCGGATGATTGCGTTCCACACAGCTGGTGGCTCGGCGCAAGGTTGACTGGCACACACCTGACTGATCAGCCAACTCACACTGATGCCTGGACGGCCAGTGTGGTCAGCACCTGTGTCCGCACAGACAACCCCTGGCTTGCCACCATATTACGCTCTGGGCCGGCCACAGTTCTGTGTGCACCTCCAGTAACAGTGGCCTTGGTAATCGAAATCAGTTTATGAGCCAATTATCCTCATTTGAAAGTAAATCCTTGCGTTCCCTGAATATACGCTCACGTTAGATTGCACCCTTTGCAAGGTCCTCTGATGCTAACACAGCCATTGTTACTGTCATTTTACGCATCACTTTGCACAGACTTTTATATCCACACATATAATTGCAAACGTGGGTGTGTTAAATGTTCATCAGTGTGTCTCTGATGTGCGCATCACTCTGATGACTTCTTGTTTCCACACTATTAATGGTTCCCTGCAACACCTGTACGTGTTGGAGATGGCACAATAGCTGTAGTAACATGCATACGCCAGCCAGGATTTTTGCGCGACGCACCGCACATTTCCACGCTCAAGTCACTTTTGATACATATGCACGTGGATGTGGAGACGGGCGTACTCCAGGTTTTTGAACATACGCACGCTTTGTACATGAGGCCCCAAAGCCTTAAGGTCTTCTGACCAACTGTTGCTGGAGGTGCCTAAAACCAAATTGAAGATGAGAAGTGACAGGGCCTTTGCAGCGGTTGCCCCCAGGCTTTGGAATATGTTCCCTTTCAATATTAGATCATCCCTGACCCTAGAGACTTTTAAATCCTCTTTAAATCCTACTTCTTTTCTCTGGCGTTTCCTTTTGGCGTCTTTTATCCATTTTATTGCCTGTTGCAATTTTATTGTTATTTTTAATTTATTTATTTATGATTGGGGTAACTTGGTGCCCACTTTTTATTTTGTACAGCACTTTGGCCGATCGCTGTCGTTTTAAAACGTGCTTTAGAAATAAAGGTCGAGTTGAGTTGACTTGTAGGTGCTCAGCTGTTCCTGCACATATAAACCTAGTGTGCTGTAACGTGTATGCCAAATTTAGGCCTGGCTGTTCAACAAAAAAAGCTGTCTATCTCCTACAAAGTCCTCACCATGATGTCTTCGAGCTTCATGTCCAACATATCTGTTCCATGGACATACTCTTTCCAGTCTTCTGGGCTTTCATCTGTATCCATGTTGTCCAAGATTAACTCAAAGAAGATGATCTTCTCTGAAACAGTGCTGAATGTGTTGTCAAAGCAGAACATGTAGTCACCATCTTCGGTTTCAACACTGGAAATAAAGCATAGGGAGCATGAGGGAGCACATATACATAGCTGCATTTTTGATGTCCTGTCTGAGGTCACTGAAATAACTCACGTGTGTATTCCATCGGACTTGCGGTAATCACTGAACAGTATTTGCCCAGAAGGAGAGGTGATGTAGAAATCCACATCTAAACCTGCACCATCCAAAACCTGTGGATAGTGGACAAGAGACACAGGAAAGTCAAATAATGGGGACAAATACAGTATAGACTGCGGGGTTGGGCAATAGTGTGCCATAAAGGACCAATCTGGTGCAGGAGTTCCTTGCTACTGAACACTCAGCAAGTGATATCACAGATAATCAGGACTTTACGTTGAGGAGAGGAGCTTAGTAAAAATCACCTTCTGAGGTGATTGGTTTCAAGGAAAACCTGCACCGTCTCAGCCCTTGCTGCCCAACCCCCTAGAAGAGGCATTAGAAAACCAAAAGATCTGTTACACCTGGCTGAGTTTGGCACTGTAACAGACGATGCTTCAACTCAGTGCACTTCTTCCAACTGCCCCAGAGTAGTGCCCCGCGGCTGCATTTGGCACAGAGTCCTGCTGTGCATGTACGCCACATGGCCGAAGGTCAGGATACGTCATCAGTTTTCCCCCAGACCTCAGTGGTCTCCCATTAACCTTGGCCCCAACTGCGCTTACCTCAGGACAGTACAGGAAAGGTGGACTGCACCCTCCATCCTCATCTCCTGATATCTACAAGTGATTATTTATGTGTTTCGCATGAAAACTGGACACAGACATGTGGTGAATTTGGCCTGAGCCAAACAGGAGGAAGCCAGTAGTCACCGCTCCAGAAAGTTTTGAAAATATCAAGAAATGGTACAAGTTTCAGGGGTGGAGTTGACAAAACTGAAGATGCTGTGAATTTATTTTGGAGTGACGAAGATGGGACATGATTATGAATGAATATATAAGAGCCAGTCTGTTCTGTGTAAGCCTGATCCCATCAGATTTCAGAACGTAAGCAGTATGGGGCCGGGTTAGTACATGGATGGGAGACCTCTTCGGAACGCCAGAGGCTCTGTGGGTGTTTCCCAGGTAAAACTGGAGTTGCGTCAGGAAGGGCATCCAGCGTAGAACTTGTGCCAAATACCAATGCGGATCTGGCTGGCTGTATCTGCTGTGGTGACCCCAAAATGACAACACACACAGGAATGAATATATAAGAGGGATAGGACAGGTACGACGGTTTGGAGACAAAATCAGAGGTGAGATTGCATTGGTTTAGATGTACAGAGGAGGGACTCAGGTTATATAGGGAGAAGGATGCTGAGGATGGAGCCATCAGGCAGGAGGAAAAGGAGGCGGCCAAAAATGTTTATGGACGTGCTGAGGGAAGACATGCAGGTGGTTGGTGTGACAGAGGTTGGTGTGACAGAGAAAGACACAACAGACAGGATGAGATGGAAACCATTGGATTTGCTGTGGTGATGCCAAACAGGAGCAGACAAAAGAAGTAGCAGTGTGTTAACAATACTTCAGCAATTTCTGTCAATTAATGTTCTCATAGATGTGTATCAGTAATATGTCTGTATGAACTTCTGTAATTGCATAACATTTGAAAAATGCTGTTCTTTCAGCATTACCTTGACCTCCAGTGGAAGCAATAAGATTTATGCCTTATCTTCTGAGGTAGACATACATACAGTACACTAGTAAAGAATGTTGGAATGTCTGTCTCACAGCCTTTAAGAAATGGCAACTCTGTGACAGTCAATTTTAACTGTAGAGATGAAACAATGAGAAAAATACTTTGCTTTGCAGCTACTTTGATAATCCATTACTTGTTTCAGTCAACTATTATAATTTTTATAATTGATGAAAATGTTGGAAACAACAATTTTAATTTCTGAACCGTTTGCACAAAACAGCATTTGGGTTTAGGAAATTACAATCAGGTTTTTAAATCAGGTTTTTAATCAGGTTTTAAAGCATAAAATAAATATATAAAACGAATACTATAAATATTTAGGGTATTTTATTTAGAGACAAATCTGAACTCGAGCGAGTCGCACTGAATTTGAGACATGCACAAATAGACACAGAATGCAATTCTATAAAAATCTTTGTCCTGCTTACGCAACACTGGTATAAATTTAGATATATGCTATGGTCACTGTGGCAAAACAGCTGGTGAATGACATGTAACCCACTGTGGATGTGTAACCAGAGATGCAGTTGGTATGTGATATATCCAAATTCCAGTTCTACTGTAACAAAGCACACGTAAGGGAATAGGGAACCACAGAGCAAACCAAACTCTAATCCAGAGTACTGTCAGCAGAGGGCAGGACTCTCCTGCCAATGAAGATATGGAGTCAGACAAATATACAGTATACTGTATGTTTGGAAAGCAACATTTTTTTTTGTAATTTTGCTTACGTACTTTAATTCTAATTAATTTTAATTTACTTTAATTCAAAGCCTTCAACAAAAATATGAATGGATTATGATGTAAGTTATCAACTATAACCCGGAAATGTTCACCACGCAAGTAGTTTCTGGAAAACGTTTGTCACTGTTAAATGCATACTAACACAATCAGCATCAGCAGGGGTGGTGGCCAAGTGGTTAGTGCCCTTGGTTTCAGTGCGGACGTTTCTTGCTTCAAACCCCACCCCTGCCACATTCCTACATGTAATGTGAAGTTGCATCAGGAAAGACATCAGGCGTAAAACCTGTGTCAAACATGCAAATCCACCTTGGATCTGCTGTGGCGACCCCGAGTGAAAACAAGGGTGCAGCTGAAGAGACTTACTATTAGTTGCAATCATCATTATTGGTTTGTATAATGCGTTAAAAATAAAAGGGAAGTTGTTCCAAGATAATATTTTATTGAAAACAACTTTCTTTATCTCTTACTCACATAAACAGCATGCCTCTATAAGTTTGTGATATACTGTTACCACGACTTATGCATATTTCACAATACTTGCGCTGATTCTGTACCTGTAAAAATAAAAGTAAACAAGTCCCTTCGGCTTCTCCCTTGTTTCAATCAGGGTGTCGACCGAAAGGTCCCATCTAAAAATTGGTCCGCCCTGCATTCACTGCGCATGCGTCTGAGACTGACTCTGACTCTCTACACCCAAAGCGATCAAAGTGAATAATATGATTAACCATCAGATTACAAATTAAAACCTCTTAAACATTAAAGCCAGTTTTAAGCAGAAATGAGTCCATTTAAAGAAGAAACGGGGCGATAATCGGTGAATCGCTACTGATGCTCCAAAATGACATAGGCTCAGCAGTGGTGCTCTGACCACTCCCTCGTCTTATTATGAAATAATGCTGAATTTATGTGGAAATGATTGTTGTACAAAAGCTTCAGATATCTGTCGCTGAGTTAGATGATGACTGGAGTGCAGTTTTAAGCAGAAATGAGGTGATAATCAGTGAATCATTGCTAACGCTCTGAAGCGACGCATGCGCAGTGTAGACAGGGAGGAACGATTTTTTTTTAGAGGGGGACCATTTCATCAGAGACAGGGGTCACCACAGCAAATCCGAATGCTGATTTGGCACAAATTTTACACTAAATACCTTTTGTGATGCAACTCCACATTACATGGAGACTGGGCAGGGATGGTCTTGAACCAGGAACCTTCCAGACTGGAAACAAGGGTGTTTAACTGCTTGGCAACCACGTCAGCCCATGCTGTTTTTTTTTAATACTTGTAATAAATGTGGATTCAACAGCGTTTCATGTGGGATCTTCTGGATTTGTTCTTTTTATTCTTTCCCCTTAAATAGAGAGATTCCCAAATTCTTCCCTTTGGCTATAAATTGATCTGAATAGACAGTTTGACAGTGAGCTTTCATAGATTTGGCTGACTGACACTATCAATCAAGTTCTTGTTTGCTCAGCCGATGTTTTGTTACAGTGGATTATTATCAGTGTGTGTTTATGATTCTAACACATGTAAGAGTGGAGGAAGGTGCACACAGGTGGACCACATTCTTTGCAGAAGATGCAATCTAAAAGGAATTGGAGACTATAAGGTGGTGGCAGGAGAGAGTGTAGCTAGACAGCATAAGATGGTCATTTGTAGGATAATTCTAGAAGTGAAGAAGACTGATGGAGAAGTATAGAGAAGGCCAGAAGGAGTTACATTGTGTTTTTGTGGATTTAGAGAAAGCTTATGACAGAGTGCCAAGACAAGAGTTGTGGTATTGTATGAGGAAGTCTGGAGTGGCACAGAAGTATGTGAGGGTACTGCAAGACATGTACAAGGATAGCTTGACAGTGGTGAGATGCACAGTAGGAATTACAGACTCATTCAAGGTGGAGGTAGGATTACACCATTGTTTGCAATGGCAATGGACAGGTTGACAGATGAGATCAGACAGGAGTCTCCATGGACTATGATGTTTGCAAATGGCGTGATCTGTAGTGAGAATACAGAGCAGGTTGAATCCACTCTGGAAAGGTGGAGATATGCTCTGGAGAGCATATGAATAAAAGTTAGTTTGCTAACAACAATGCTGCAGCCCCTATGACAGTGAACAGGGAGATCTTTATGAAGAAAATGGCAGAACAGAAATCAAAATTCTTGAGGTACCGAGACATAATTTCATTCTTTGAGATTTTTGTGCTGGTTTGGTGATAGTTATCAGCTGACTGTTAGGTGCAAGTAAGAGACAAAACCAAACCAGCTGACTTCAATAGACAAGCAATACAGCCTGAGCATGTTTTTTATCGGGTGGCCAGTCCCAGAAGTATGAATTCTCGCCTTCAGATTTGCCATTTCGCCGGAAGTGGCATCGCATACTAAAATTCTGGGGGGAGAACCCTAAGATGAGTTTAAATACTTGGGGTCAACTGTCCAAAGTAATGAAGAGTGTGGTAGAGAGGTGAAGAAGAGAGTGCAGGCAGGGTGGAGTGGGTGAAGAAAGGTGGCAGGCGTGATTTGTGACCAATATCGGCAAGAGTGAACGGTAAAGTCTGCAAGACAGTAGTGAGACCAGCTATGTTGTATGGCTTCGAGATGGTGGCACTAACAAAAAGACATAAGGCAGAGCTGAAGATGCTGCAATTCTCTTTGGGAGTGACGAGAATGGACCAGATTAGGAATGAACATATATCAGAGGGACAGCTCAGGTGGGACAAAGTCAGAGAGGCAAGATTGAGATGGTTTGGACAGGTGCAGAGGAGGAACCCATGGTATATAGGGAGAAGGATGCTGAGGATGGAGCCACCAGGCAGGAGGAGAAGAAGGAGGCCAAAGAGGAGGTTTATGGATGTGCTGAGGGAGGACATGCAGGTGGTTGGCGGGACAGAGCAAGTTAGAGAGGACAGGGTGCGATGGAAATGACTGATCTGCTGTAGCGACCCCTATGGGGGAGCAGACGGAAGAAGAAGTAGTTTGTGGTTCTAACCTGATACTCAATCTCCATGGAGGCATCGTTCTTCATTGTCTGGTAGAAGCACTCTTTCCGTCCTGCGGGCAGAGTGAAAGTGAAGTCACTGTCCAGAGACTGAGAGAAGGCAGCTAGCGCCACTAACATCTGCGAGAAAGCCAAAAACACGGACAACAAACACAGACAAGCTGTGTCCATAATCACCCGGAGAAAAGTCTAAAAAAAAAAAACAAAAAGAAGAAAACTACAACGCCGTTATATTAACACCGGCAGGATGATGCGAAGAAACAAACGAAATCCAAACTTCATTTATGTGATCGGCGACTACTCACAATAAGATGAGGACCCCGCCTGTTTCAAACACCAATTTTAATTGTGTTTTTGCAAAAAAAAAAAAAAAAAATAGATATAGATATAATGAACCTTTTCAATATTGTAATTTTTAAATAATCTTTACACGTACGCCGAAATACAACACTTCAGGCATAAAAATTTCAGACCTGCGTTTGAAATGCACTGTGGGAAATGAAGTTCTTTTTTTCTTGTGCCACGTGGGTTACATAAAAATGATCCCCCCGCGTCCAGTTCGGGAACATTTGTAAACAGATGTCTACAACGGAAGCGTATAAATGTAAGCTTTTCAAAGACAATGTAACACGCACACACACACATGCACAATTATTATTATTACTACTACAACAACAACAAATAATAATAATAATAATAATAATAATAATACTCAATTATGTAATAGATTGTTTAGGGTTAGCTTATGATTCCCTCTGACACACACACACACACACACACACACACACACACATATATATATATTCTTCCATATAAAACTTGGCATCTTTGTAATAACTACCCTTCTTGATGGAACGGTTCTGTTCGAGCTTTAGCATATTAAAAAAGCAAGGGTATGTTGGAGGTAATGGATTTAATATTTAATATGTTTTATTAAGGATTTCCCGATTTTTTGGTGCTGTTGTATATTGGAGCCACCCACACACTTTATTTGTAAAAATTGTGCAAATGCTTTCCTAAATTTGAATATGTCACTATGAGTCAAACACTTCACACTACTTTTTGCACATCACAAGCTTTCGCTTATCAAAAGAGGTGACGCGTCCTCTTCCACAGCGACCAAATCATCAGACCAATGGGCGGGACATTGACCCTGTGACGCTTGCTAGTTTATTTTTGATTGGACGACGCATCAACAGCCCATTCCTCATTGGTTCGGTAAGAAGCAGGGATTGCACTAACCGAGAGCTAGCACTCTGTCAGCGGTAGTCACTGAAAATGAGGCGGATATTTATCCGCATGATGTATATTAGCGCACCTTAGCGAAGGGTTTTCACCTCACGGGCCTGGCATTTGTTAATTTGTAATTAACTAAGGTCCGCAGTTGATAGAAGGCTTCCCTTCGGTGTATTGTATAGTCGTCAGAGAGTGGATATAAAGGCCAAAGAGCGAGGATGTTGGTCCCCGCGGGAAGATAATGAAGAGGCTGTGCGTTTTTTTGCTGTGCCTCATTGTAGCTCTCCTGTGCTGGTAAGATCCTTCCTACATTACAGCTGTGCCAAGTGACAGCTCAAGCTCAAGACCTGCTAATTACTCGAGACATGATGCCACTTGATGTCTTCTGGTTGCCTAATGTTTGTTAGGACAGCAGTGATCAGTATCATGATTCGTCCTGTTTAAGCAGCTAATGTTTGACACAACTGTGTGAGTTGTGTTACAGAAGAACCATTTTCAGGCTCTTTGCTTGTATTAACTAAAGTTGGTTTCTTAAAAAATTTTGGCAAGTTAGCGTATTGTGCCAGCTGTTGCATAGCTAGTAGCTTTGGTAGCAAATGTTAGCTTTGTTTTTAATTTTGGCGGTGACAGCTTCTCTGTTCTTCGTGTATCTGTTCTTACCAGACACTTGATCGTCTCATTATCAGTTCTTAAAAAAAAAAAAAGTATTTCTGACCAGACCGGTATTGACAAGACTACAACAACTTGATGTATTTTTAGTTAGATGGGCACTCATTGAGAGTGCATTCAGAAGACAGGTCCTTATTGGTTTTGTCCAGTCTGCACACTTCTGGTGCTACAATGAGGCTCTCTAAACCTGATGTCTCAGTTGCCTAGTTAGCAGCCTTGCTAATTGTTTTGTCTTAAATGGTTAGGAAAAGAGTTGGGGTTTATTTTGTCTCAAATGCATAAAAAAAAAGTTTGCAAATTTGACCAATACTTCTGCGTCTGGATCATGGCTTTGCATGCGGAAGTCTTGGACAACAGCAAAATTCTGGTTAGGTCCAGGTCCAATTCTGGAATATTTCACAGTCACATACTGCATGAGACGACTTAACTGCAGATATCCCATTTTCCATGAGGCATTTCAAAATATAAATGGTAATTGGGTTCAATTACATGCTTTTCAAACCTCTTAACAACACTAGAGCTGCAACTAATGATGATTAATTGTGCATTTATTTTCTCAGTAATAGAGCCACAAAATGTCAGAAAATGATGAAAAATGTCGGTGTTTTCCAAAAATCAAAATGCCTTTAAATGTCTTGTGTTGTCCACACCTCAGAGCTATTTGATTTACTACCAGATATGAGTAAAGAAACTAGTAAAATAAACCAGAAAGTATTCACCTTAAATAAACTTCAGAGAATTTGGATAAAAAAAAAACTTTCAAAATTATTAATTGTTCCCATTTTGTGGAACTGTAATGAGATTGTATCATTGATGATGGGACATTTGACAAATATCAGGGCAGCAAGTTCATAACTTTAATTTTACAACAGAAATTGTATTTAGTCTTTTATATATATATATATATATATATATATATATATATATATATATATATATATATATATATATATATATATATATATATATATATATATATATATATATATATATATATATATATGAGTGGCGACTGAGAGATTTTAAGCCTGACCCAGAAAAAGTAGGGTGTGGTTCTCTGTCTTTTGCATTCAGAGAAACGAACATTTCTCAGCATTGTGAAGTCAAAACTTTACACACTCTCGAGAAATGTTAGTTGGAAATATTGTTCATGATTTTTGTAGTTTTAGTAGAGTTTACTTTAGCCTGACATACTAGACCCGTTAACATTTCAAATAAACTTGCTTCATAAATTTGCTAATTCTCAAACTAATTCTGAGTTTGAGAATGTTTGGCTGTGCCAGGCTCATTTTTCCCTGCAGTCCACAGCAAACCTGAAAACCGAATTGATGTTTGTCAAAACAGCAAAGCATATTCAGCTATGTACTGATGATGATGATGGTATTGATAATTTAAAATTTTGTTATATAGCATGTTAACACTGACAAAGTACTCCACAGAACAAAACACCATAAAAACAAAACTCTACCATTAGTTCATAATAATTAAAATGATTAATAAAAATACATGAAAGCAGAAACAAAACACTAAATAATGAAATAATTCCCACCATCAACAATTGTAGGCAGCTGAGAAAAATGTTTTCAGGTTAGATTTTTAAATGTTGATAGAACTAGACTTTTTCACATACAGTCTGCAGGTTTTCTCCTCATCAGATCCATTGTACTGTGGATAACAAGACGAAACAAGAAATAATGGGACTTATCAAATGGTATTAGTTCATATGCGCTGCCATCCATCTGTCTCTGTTTGTGCATCAGTTAGGCTACACAGAAAATACAGTGAATGTTCTAACATGAATCAAATTTAATTTAAAAGGTTGGTTTTGGAGCTACTGTTATACTACTGTTAAAATAAAAAAAAGTTTTTCCTATCAATTTGTTAAGTAAATGTATTTCTCTTGGAACTGCAGCTCCTCACCAGCAGGAGGTGCTGCATCCCCATCAGCACCCCCACTTTTAGCACCCCTGCCTGCAGGGTGCCATTTTGTAACCCCCCCACTTATGCACTGTACAGTGGCCAGGCTGCTGTGCCAGAATCTGTCATGCAGACCACATTAAGAATCAGTGTTACACTTTTTATTTTATTTTTCTTAATGAGACTTTGACTTTAGCTGCAAAGATGTGTGGTGTGAAAAAGCAGTTTAATGAGGTGTTTTAACAGTGTGCTCAGAGAGCGAGCCTTTCATGGGGGAAAAAAAAAACTTGAGATTAATGTCCGACTTTCTTCTCTCTCTCTCTCTCTCTCTCTCTCAAATCTGTGAAGTAGATGTCAGATTCTGATGCTTGACACCGACTGGACATTTTTCAGTTTAATGGGACAAAGTTACAAAGGGGTGTGCCCTTCCTGATCTATGGCCATTAATTAATTAATTGTTGCACCATTAAACCACTTTTTTGTTCCTGATGTTGCCTTTATGTTCCACACACTTTCCAAAAGTGAAAAATTCCACAGTTGTACCTGGACCATATTGGAATTTTACTAATGCACAAGACTTCCAGAACTGTGCAAATCCTTTCCACAGATCTGGAATTTATGTTTGAATTTGCACACTTACCCTTCAAAGTACAAAGTCGTGCCAATTTGTCCTCCTTTACATGCTGCATCAACATTTACTCTAATATTTTTGGGGGAAAATAATTCCCAGGGTCACTCCTTTATTCAGATGTGCTTTAGTAATTACTAGCTTTTCTCTGTCCCACTCTCCACCTTGCTACCAAGGTTCATGAAAATTAGTTCAATAGTTTTTTGCCACCAAACAGGGATGACATGACCTTGGTGAAGCTAGGAAACGGATATAGGGTGAAAATGCTAACACTTGGGAACATGTTTATCATGGAGCACAGGACCGGCAACAATACACAGGACTGGGAATAAAGATGAAAAGACTAATATGCCAGTTTTATCCAGGTGGATGACTCCAGAGGACTTAATTATCTGGTGTGTTTCCTGCTAATTGTACATCTGTATATTAAAAGCCAAGTGGCCTCTGTGTATGTGCATGTGTGTGCCTTTGATCATGGAGAAACTGGAGAGAGCTGACATTTGTTCTGCTTATGTATTTTTGGTCAAAGACGAATGCCATGAAAACAGCAAGTTGATGTGACTAATATTTTTGGAGAAATTAGGGATATTAGGTAACAACAATGAAGAGTGAATGTTGATATCACCATTAATCAGTACCTGGTAACCACACAAGCTCTGAACAAATGAAATATCTCAACCTTGCCAGTTGTAAAACCTGACATCAACTAACATGCCTAATTTAAATTTCCTGCACTTCCAGTTGAAATCATTATAGAAACATTGCGTAATTTCTTACCACCCTTAAAAAATGTCAGCTACCTATTTTATAAACACTACCCAATCTAGAACCCGTGGATCCCCACGGGAAATGCGCTAGTTTTTGTTTTCCTGCTCATTTATGTTTAACAGCCATTCACCTGTCACACTTTAGTTGTTGGCTGGATACTTTATGCACACTTTATATCAATCTAAATTGACTAATTACATAGCAACTTGTAAAATTTGGGCATCAGCAGCTTTTCCTGTTGCACACTTCTTTCTTAATAATATATTTAGTTTTTTAAAAGCTCATCTGTCACTCAGTTACGGACTGGTGCATTTGTAGCACTGGGCATAATCATATGACTGGTGTCCTAATGGTCATCTCTAATCACTTTAGCTGAATGGAGAACTATCTTTTTCTCCTTTTTTTTTCTCTCTAGTTTGTTGTTGTATCTGCAAAAAATTAATACAATATTAGATCATTTTAAAACCATCAGCAGGCGTGGGGATTTCCTTTTTTTTTTTTTTTTTTTTTTTTTTAACCATCTGGGCCAGTCCTGAGATTAATGCAAATCCAATGAGAAAATGTTTTGGGTATGGTATATGGTAGTTGTGTAACAGATCACAGCTAATTCATGGTCTGTAGTGGACCCTCCCCCCCCCCCACACACTGTTTAGCGTTCATATGAACCAAGGATTAATTGTAAAGTTTACATAACTGTGATTTTGTGTCGTGGTGACTTGTTTTTAAAATGAAAACTGTTTATTTTGGTGCATTTGTGGTAAAGTGACAGGGTGAGTGGAGGGGCTGCAGCAGCTGCGTGTACACGTCGTGAACCCAGCCTGTTAAAAATTGCCTTGTGCTCCGCTTCAGTGATATGGGGCTGCGGAACATAGCTTTTCTGTTTTGATTTCCTCGAAAGCCGCATTGATAAATCTGCTGTGTACTCTGTTGACGAATGGATGAAAACTGATTGAATCCCAAAAGAATCAGTCTGATAAAACTGCGAAAAGTCGTGTGCCTTGTCTGCGAGTTGGAGCGAGCAGCCAGCATATAATGCTGCTGTTGTTGTTTGTTTGTTTGTTTGTTTTTAAAGTACAGGAACACACTGCTTCACTTTAAATACACACCAGTTCTCTTTTAGATTATCAACAATTCACATATGTCTTACTGTTTGATAACATGGACTCACAGAGCTGATAATAGTGATTAAAAACATTCAGCCTAAAACCACCCTGGCCCCAACCAGGGATCCGCTCTGGACTTGGCTGGTGCCCAACGGAGGGCCTGAACCCCCGGCCAACTTTCAGGATTTTTCAGCCTTTCTCATGTATGCATCAGGCTAAGTTTAGATAATATTTGGTGTACTTTTTTTGTTCATGAAAGACAAAGGATGTCAGAAGAAGAAAATGAAGCCAAACTTGAAAAACTGCAGCTTGGCAGAACAAAGTCCTTTTGTCTTATGAAAGTCACTGATATAGAATTTATGGAATCATTTCACCTTTGTGATGTTCTTTAAGAGCAGATTAAACGTTCCTCTGTTAGTAACAACGTCGGGTTTGGATGGCAGAAATGTAGATGAGTGGGTGGGTGTGTGAGGTAGTTCATCCAAGCCATCTTGTGTGGACAGTAGCTTAAAACAATAAGTGCTATCAACCTGTAACTCCACAGCAGAATGGGGGGGAAACAAACAAACCAATTTGGAGAAACCCTTTTGCATGTGGTGAAGTTTGATGCATAGATTGATTTGGATACATCGTGGGCTCACTGCTGCACTTCACCCAGCTATCAAGAGAGCAGCCATCGGTAGAAGCATGTTGCCTACTATGTACGCAAATATACCATAAAATATACATCAGAATGGAGAAAGTAAAACTGATAATAAGTAGAGAGAGAATGTGTGGCTGGAAGCATTCTGTTGGTACTGCAAATTAGTGATGCTATCTCGAAATACCTGTCTCAAACCTTTCGAAGACCAATGTTTTGACCATAGTTACAAAGTCTGCATGCAAAGGAAGGCATTTTAGGCTGTGCTGCCACCTGGTGAACATTTCAGGAATGTGCATTCATTTCAAACTATGAGCTGTATATTTAAAAGCTGTGTTCAGCTAAAGGGTCTGTATGTGCGCTAGCACGTGTTGCTCGTGAATTTTGGGATATAATCTATATTATCCTGTTAATCAGGGAGACGTACAGTTATGCATGTATTATAGGGTTTGCTTGCTTGCAGGGCAGAGTACTTTTCCACTTTCGTAACCACCCACTAATGGCGGTGCATAAAGATGCTCTTTACGAATGCAAACCCCTTTTAGCGTGCTGCTGACAACACTTCACTCTTCTTTGCCAAGTCTCTCACCTCTCAGTGGGAATGGAGAATGGGGGTGGAAATGCAATCCTTGCCGGAATCCAAAGGTTTCCAAGGCAGCAGTGTTTTTAAAGCAATGAGAGAGAGTTTGCAGCAGAAGGCTGCATTTTTTAACATTGAAAAGCCACTTCTACCAGGCCTTTCACCTTGAAAATTTTTCCAAGGTAAAAATTTGTAGAATTGGAAACTAATGTTGGCGGAGGTTTGCGCTCTATGAGGGCGTTGCTCTAGTTTTCATTTTAAACAGGTAAATTCAAATATAACAGAGCGACACTAAACTAAGCATGTCTGTGTTTAATTTAGTATGGGGTTAAAATTGTCTCATTAATATTTGTAAATGCACGCAGGGTGATCTACAAAATCATTGATTTGCAAATGTGTTCAGATATCCAGAAATGCAAATTTCATATTTGTAACTTGTAAATTGGTTTTTGCAAATAATGTTGTATTTGCAAATATAAAACTTTTTTTTTTTATTATTACATTTGTAAAACTGGAAATTGTATTTGTGAATTGAGTTTCAGCATTTGTGGATCACCAATTACACGCATTCATCGCTTTCCTCTGTGGCGTAAGTTTGAGACATTCCTTTCGCGAAATCCACACAGATCCACAAACAAATTCCTACTGATTCGCAAATACACACTCATGCACACTGGCTATCCACTAGATGGCAGTGTGGTTCCATTCATTGATGTGGCAAACTGAAACTATATGCTCCTGGATGAGAGAAGACTGACATTTCAGAATAAATCATTTCATATTACCGTAATGGAGGCATCTGATGGATGGGTATGTATGTGGTGATATTGTCTGCAAGGTCAATTAATTTAAAAATTATGATATGTCCGTGAATTTCATCATGGCATCATGGAGAGGGGGCAGGGGTGTAAAGGCCCAGTCACACGGCACACGACGATTCCTGAACAAAGGGAAAAAGTAAAAAAGTCACAATTCGTTGAGAGAAGGTGGACGAAAGAGCTTTTATCACCGAACAGTCTGCGAAGCAAGAGCGCAAAAGGGACGAAAGAGGAAATTAACAAAACCGAAGCTCACGATCTCGACGAAACGCACCTGGAGCCACAGCTGGAGCAGTGTGTGTCTGCGTTCCAGGACTCGGCGCTGGGACAGAGCTCATAGCACCTGAGTCCTGGAGAAACTGGTCACTGCTGTATCACAGTATTATGTTCTAAGCCATATATATTTATTTATAACAGAAAACTGTCAAAAGGGAGAATAAATATAAATATGTGTAAAGATGTTTGAATATATCAGAACAGTAAATTAATCAGTGCATGTGAACGCGTGCATTGACTCACGTGCGGTTATTCCACCAGCTGATCACTGATCCACAACGTGAATTCTGTCTTCCAGAACAGCTCTTTATATCATCATTTTGATTCATCTACCTGTTGCCACATGTACAGAAGGACTGGATTATCATTCCTACACCCAGATTGTTATATTTAATAAAAATAATAAGCACACGCAGGAGCTCCTGCTGATGCTGCATTCAAGTACCGTCGGAAATTACACAACTTTTTGTTGTTTCAAATTCAACAGTTGCTTGTGGCAAAATAATTATATCCACACAAAAGATTAACTTTGGTCTATGTAAGGTGCCTGAGCCCATTGAAGCTGCCCCCCCCCCACACAGATCAAAAAAATCCAAGTAAGCAGGCTGAGTTTGCCCTGTAATTTCTGATGTACATGAACGCAGCAGCAGCCTCAGCGCTCACAAACCAGCTTCTGCGCTGTGTGAAAACGTTCAGCTGCTCCAACGAAGTCAAATTAAACAATAACGTTACAAAAACTACACAACACTTAAAAAACCTCAAGAACGACAGCAAAACGAGACACAGATGAATTGAGGTTTTCGTTGCCCTTCGTTCAGAATTTTCAACAGTTTAAAAATCCTGACGAAGCGCCTGCTGCAGGAACAAGGCTGCGCGAAGGTTAAATGATGCCGACAGTCAACGAAGGTCCAGATTTCTTGTTTCGTCAGGTCTTCGTCACCCTTCGTTAAGTGCCGTGTGACTGGGCCATTAGTGTTGTACTCTTTAATCGTGATCGTTACTGAGTTTTTAAAATGCTTATCGCAAAGCGTTCTTTTTTTTTTTTTTACGACATAATGCAAGATTTATAAGTCCGTGGACACTGATCTGTGTGTTGCAGATACAAATCATTTTCCTCGGATCCACGGAGTTTCGAGGAGAATAAATGCCACTCAAAGCCTGGCTGTTGTGACAGTTGTCGTAAAGCAGGACTGGTTGGTTACTGCGGTGACACTGTGTGGTTCCTGTGCGAAGCTTAGCTAAATATAGCATGTGGTCATCGCACACTTTTAGAGCTTTCAAGTTTTTAAAAGAAGAATTTTGCAGCATGTCTGTGTCACAGAGCACGCACAGGCGCAATGCTTTTTAATACGCTTATTTGAACCACTGCGTTAAAGAGTACAACACTAACACCCCCGCCCCCCTCCCCATGATGAAATCCACGGACGCATCATAATTTTAAAAAATAATTCACCTTGCAGACAATATCACCACATACATACCCATCCATCAGACGCCTCCATTATGGTAATGTGAAATGATTTATTCTGAAATGTCAGTCTTCTCTCATCCGGGAGCATCTAGTTTGTTTGCCACATCAATGAATGGAACCACACTGCCATCTAGTGGATATCCAGTGTGCTTGAGTGTGTATTTGTGAATCAGTAGGCATTTGTTTGTGGATCTGTGGATTTCACGAAAAGAATGTCTCAAAATTACTTCAGAGGAAAGCGATGAATGCGTGTAGTTGGTGATCCACAAATGCTGAAACTCAATTCAAAAATACAATTTCCAGTTTTACAAATGTAATAATAATAAAAAAAAGTTTTATATTTGCAAATACATTATTTGCAAAAACCAATTTACAAGTTACAAGTTTTTTTTTTTTTTTTTTTTTTTTTACAAATTAAGTTTTATATTTGCAAATACATTATTTGCAAAGACCAATTTACAAGTTACAAATATGAAATTTGCATTTGTGGATATCTAAACACATTTGCAAATCAATGATTTGTAGATCACCCTGTGTGCATTTACAAATATTGAGACAATTTTAACCCCATAATTTAGTCTCTGTCAATAAAAAAAAAATCAAACACAAAAAACCTCAGTCAAAGGCTATGCTCTGTATTAGTTTGCCTCCAGTGATCACTTGTCGACATGCACTGGTTCAGTTCCCCCCATATACTGGCTCGCTTCTGATCCTTCGTATAGAGACTCTCCTGGTATGTCTCAGGGACACTTGCCGGAAGGGGACAAAATACATAGCCATTAATTCTCTAATTTTGGTCACATGTTGCTTCTTTGTGCCACTGATGTTTCACATGTCACTTTCACAGAGGTCTCGCTGAATTATTCCCCCAACCCCATTGTTTCACTGAGACTACACACTGTTTGGCTGACGGCAGACCTGCAAACAGGAGAGGAACTACACCACAAGCGTACCTGCTCTATGGACCACCTTGAAGTTACAGTGCTGTAACACCAGATACCAACTGGTGATCTAAGTTTTGGAATCCTTCATGTGGTGCAGCTGTTGTTAGTAATAATGGTGGGCATCGGCCATCCATCAGATGGCAAGGCACTCTTCCACTGTGCTGTATTTCTCCTCCTAGGGAAAGGATTTCTGGGTGATGCACACCATGCAGAGCACTTCATATGTTCTTCCTAGTGGGACACAGTGGCCTCCAGCCCTCTGTGTCTGTCTGTAAACAAAAGGCAAGACAAACTCAACAGTGTTTCCCTGCAAGGAGGTTTTTAAATTTATTACCCGAGGCCATCATAATATGGCAATAGGACACTGCAGTTTCGTTTGATAGCGCGGGATTTGACCACTTATGGGGACCTCCAGTCCCGTTGTGCAATATATACACAGCATAACGTCACACAGACAAATGGTGTACTGTTTTGTTCTCGACTGCAATCACCGAAGCAGTCATGCAAAAATTTTATTTTATTTTTTTTGGTTTCACTTCGTAGTGGAGAAGGGAAGACGAGGCAGAAGGGAGATATCGTGTCGGTAAGTGTTAGCCTACACAGCTAACCAGAGTAGCTCCGTTCTCTCGCCTGTAAAACCACCTCAACATGTTTGTGCTCTGGGTCATAAACAAACCGTAACACATGTCCACTTTCTGTCGCATTGTCAGTTTTTCTTTGCATTTTCACTTTGTTTGCATGTAATTTGCCCAAGATCTCAGAGGAAATGGCTCTTCAAATTCACAGGGAACATTCTTGGGACACAGACCTTGGACAAGTTCAAAGATAGCTAACCTTGACCCATTTTAAGAGGTTAAAAAGTCATTCTTTTTTTTTTTTTTCTCTATTTTTATGCTAAGAATCTCTGGTGCTCCAAAACTGCTTTGTTTCTGGGTAAATATAACACCTTTCTCATATATTATGCAAATGCTAGCAAGAAATAAACACTTCTAAAACTGAAAACATTGTTTTTGTAGCCTCATAACACCTTTAAAGAGTTTTAAATGTTGATGTTTCAAGTTTAGTGCACATAAACAATGTCAAAGGTATATGTGTTGTCTTAATTCTGATGTGTGCCATTATTACGGTAAACAAGTAATGATTGTGGATTAATTGCTGTTTGTGGTAATGTGAGTGTGGACGTAAGCTCGTTGTTGCACTTGTAATGACAATAAATCTCATCCATCCATCCATTTAAAGTGTGGTGACATCACTGGCTGAGCTAGCTAGCTAGCTGCTAACTCTGTTTCATTTGTGTGTAAATATAACCTCTTTCTCATATATTATGTAAAAACCAGTGACAAACACTTCTAAAACTGAAAACGCTGTTTTTGTAAACAGATAACACCTCCGGAGTGATTTACAAGACATCTCACAGACATCGCCGTGTACCCACGTCACACGTGGTCAAAGCTTACTTCTGGTCTTTTCAAGCATTTATATTTCATTTATTAAATGGTCGAACACACGGCTCCATCCACTGAACTTTTCAGGTCAGATCAGTCAGGGGGCTTGTAGTGGTGCAATTCTGCTTTAACATCCACTGTGACTGTTTTCTGACACTGGCATCTGAACGTGTGTGTGGTGATAAGGGGCTGCAGAGAAAGAAGATTGTTTGTTTGTCTTGAGCGCTTTGCTGGAGAAGACATTGTGGGCACACAGATGTAGGCCTTGTCCGCACAGATATGGCCATTTCCCAATCCAGTCTTTTTCTTTGTCGTTTTCAAATAGTGTTCCGTAAACATGGCATCTTTTCAAAACTTATCTGCGGCCACACGAAAACGCTAAAATGGCTGAAAACACTGTAGTACATATGGCAGGCCTGTATGTGGCACTGCAACGCTTCCACAGAAAATTGAGAAGACAATGTTTTTAAGAGCTAATCGATGTAGCAGCAGAAGTGAAAGCTACACTACAAAGCAGCATACTAACGATGATGAGGATAATAAAATATACCTCTATTTGGCATAGTCCACATAAATACAGAGGTACAGTATAACATCTGCAGACATTATATTAATATCACTTTGAGCAGATGGAATCCGTTAATCAGTGGAATCACCTGGTGGAGTGGGTGGTTGCAAAGAAAACCTGCACCTTCTCAGTCCTTTCTGGAATGAGTTGAATACCCCTGCCATACACTGTATATGTGTATATGCTGGACGTCACCTATAAGTTTTCTGTAGAGACATGAAACAGCCGATATAAAGCCCATATCTTGGCATTGCTACATTGACAGCAGCGATGGCGCTGATTTTGGCTACTTCACGACAAACCCATAATTGGATAGAGGGGTGTAACGTGGGCGGCTCTGTTGTGTGACAAAAGAAGCCTGAACATGCGTTTATCTTAAACTCTGAACCAGCTAAGCTAACAGGCTAACCTTAGTTTGGGTGTTTATTAAATCGGATTTTAGGGATTGCATGAGGTTTCTCATAATGCTTTCCTTTGGGGTGGATATAAAAAAATTTGCCAGTTATTTTGTCACTTTTTTTTTTTTTTTTTAGCAGTCGTGCATTAAAAGGACCTAATGGATGAAGCTGCTAAAAGTACTAATGGTGTTAGCATGCAACATTAAATAAGACAAGAATTTTGCTCAGCACGAATATTACAGCAAGAACATCTTAGATGATCTGTTAGGACATTTACCACACAACAAGCTATACTGTTCCAGGTGTAATTACTGTTCCACCCGTAATCATGCATAATTTTGTGGCTTTTAAAACATCAATTCAGAATTTCTAAAATAATTCAACCTCTGTATAATTGTAATGGAGGGGAAGCTCCCTATAGAGACAAAACTTTTTTTTTTTGGTATCAGGCTGTAAATGTGTTTGTTTCTGCTCTAAAGTTGTGCATTTTAACATGGACTTTGCTTCTGGAGCCTGCCTCAAGCAGCCAGTCAAGGAACTGCAACTTTTTCCTCTTCTGGGTGGCCCTGTTATGAGGCCATTGAAGCTTACCGCTTAGATACTACCTGAAGAGGTGGAGGACTTTAGCACAGATTGGTCAATAGTATGAACTAGTATTGAAAACAGAATAGAATTGTCTAATGCATGGTACTGTTGTTTTTCTTTTAAATAGCGGTTTATGTTTGCGTTTACAAGTTGTCAATTTTTGACTGTGCAATAATGAGTATTTGGGGAACCCCCCGTTTCTCAAATCCGTGTTTACCTAATCAGCTTCCCATGTGGCTAATTGAAATTGCCACCAGTTAGCCATGTTGACTAACAGTTTTTGAACCCCAGATTAAAAGGAAAGAAAGCCTTTATTTTTCTTTGAGGGTAAATGCTATGAAGCATTTTTCCGGTCTTTTTGTTGTTGGCTGTATTTTCAGAGACCTGACATTCAACATGCAAGGGCCCATCTTTCTGTTATTGATTTTGTTGTGCATCAGGCTTTGATTCTGCAGGCTGGCAGCTCCAGTTTTAGCTGAGAGGAGACAGAGATGGACTGGCACTCAATGCACTATTGTTCCTGCCCACTAGACATTAAGCTCAGTGCTGAGCTTGCTGAGATTACTTGACTGCTGGCCTTCCGGTCTGGCTGCTGCATAGTATGGCAGGACTTTTACTCATTAAAGCGAGGATTACACACCTCTGAACATAGCTGTGTGAAATTCTGGGACTGAGGCAATACCACCTATGATAGTCAGTGGGCAAAATAACTGGATTAAACAGTGATTAAACTGTTTTAAAATCAGAGTGATTTTCCTGTTTAGGATTCACGCTGCAAGACTACGGATAAAATGGAAATCACAGTCCGTTCCCCCCCCCCCCCCCCCCCCCCCAAAAAAGTGACTAAAAAAGTGTTCCAAAAGTCTGTGGAGAACTCTGTTATTGAAATGTCATCAAGTAAAATATAGCTGCATTTAAAAACAAACAAAACAGCTGGCACAAAAACCTGCATCAGGTGCACAGCTGGATCTCAAACCAGCCACCTTATGCACATAAGGCCAGTGGTCCAACCACAGAACCACTACACCTGTTTACCACAGCAGGCTTGTTTTTACTTATGTACTGTGGTCATAGCATCATAGTTGATGAGAGGAGACTCTATTCATTTCCCATAATGCCTTTTGGTGCATTTGTCTAACGCTCAAACCTTCAGAATTAGCTCATTACTTGAAAAGATGTGTGCGATATTTTCACTCTATGAAAATGACAGAGTTGCCGTTAATGTCGATAAACTGTCCTCAATTACTTTTGTTTCTAAATTAAACCATAAGTGAAAAGTGCTTTGCATTTCATGTCTCCTGCCACATGTCTGTGTCATTGCATGTGGAAAGTAAATGACACTTTTTTTTTTTTTTTTTTTTTGCAGCCGGCCTGCCCCCTTCTGCTGGGGGAGAGCTGAGTTTCTCACACCGGTCTGACTGTTGCGTAACATTAGACAGAAACTAATGTATGATTTTAGGGTTTATAAATGTTTTTGACCATGAAGCTTTACTCACTATTTCACACAGGTAAGGTCTAACCTTTCCAACCCCCAGAGCAACAGTGGTAAGGAAAAACTCCCTCTGAGGAACTATGCCAACAAAAAAATGTTAGCGGTCTGAAAGTTAGCAGAACTGAATTTAGGGGAAACTAATTGGTCTGCTGATGGTTTTCAAAGTTATCTGAAAAGCTAATTGGCTAAATGAAAAAGTTAGCTTCGCTAATTAGCAGTAACAGATTAGTGGAACTGTGTCCACCTCGTGTTTGTGTGCGTGTATGTATATATATATACACACACATATAAAAGGTTGGGTAGGATTACTTTGAAATGTAATCAGATTACAAATAATCCAAATGTATGTACATACATACATGTAATCCACATGTATTCAAAGTAATCCTGTATGTATGTATGTATGCATGTCTATGTAATTCTACATTTAGTGTTATTACATTAATTATTAAGATCCTGTTGTTTTACTTACAACTTGTACATGTTCAATACAGCCCCTCTATCGATCAGTCAAACAATATTTACATTATGAGCTTTTTACAAGAGTGGAAGTTAGCTTTGAGTTAGCAGAAGTTGGTGTGCATGCTGACATCTGTGAAATGTCTTGTAAATCACTCCAGGTTATCAGGTTAGAAAAGCAGCATTTTTAGTTTTAGAAGTGTTTTTTTTTTTTTTTTTTTTTGCTAGCTTTTACATAATATATGACAAAGAGGTTATATTTACTTGCAAATCACTTCAGAGGTGTTATTAGGTTCCAAAAACATTTTCAATTTTAGAAGTGTTTATTTCTTGCTAGCTTTTACAGCATGTATGAGAAACATGTTATATAAATACATAAATTGTTTCTAGAGAGACCTGCTACTGACATCACGGTGCTGCTCTACTCTACTGATTGGCTGTCACTCCCACCACTCAAAAAACAACAACAACAACAACAACAAAAAAACAGTCAAGGTAAAATTTATGCTGATCGCGGACGGACGGTCAGATGCAAAGTCTTCGCGATACCCGATGGCCATATTTGATGGCCTCAGGTAAAAATCAGCCTTTAATAACAGTGTGTCACTGTAGGTGTTTTTTTTTTTTTTTTTTTAATCTAGGCCTGCAGTGAAGCTTGAATGCATGCCAGAATTTTTAGGCTCACTTGGCAGTTATGTGTAAAAATAACAGTGTATTGTGTGGCTGAAAACTGTTGAGGGTAGAGATTGGGCCTTTTAATTTGGAGACATGCCTCAGAGCAGCAGTGTGGTTTATTGGATGTGTTTGAATGTACGAGAAACAGGTATGGTGTCAGGAAGTTTTGATTTAGCTCTTTGATGAATGTGCATTCATGTCTGTCATCCCGAGTAACTGAGTCTATAAGTGGTTTGCCAGATTTTGAACTGTTGGTACAGTGTGTATCAAATGTGTTGAGGCATAAGTGGCTCCCGTTGAGACCTTTTTTTTTTTTTTTTTTTAAGTACAGTGTCTCACAGAACGTGTGGTTTTTAAGATGCTGTGCATTTTGGAGAGTTCATCACAGTAAAACTAACAGACGGGCATCTTTTAATTTTCTTGCTCTAAGCCACTGCTTTTCTTTTTCTGAGATTTCTTCTCAGATTTCTTCGGTTCTCCCTCCCCCTTTCTCATTTTTCCTTTCAGCTGTTTGCCTTTTGCAGCCACTGACTAACTCCTGTGTTTGCACAGTGTTTGTGTGCCTGTTTTGCTTTATTTGTGGGTGATTTATTTTATTTTATTTTTTTATTTTTTTTCCTGTAGTATAGCAAAACTGGGATTGTATTTAACTCGTTCATCACATAGAAGGCTACTGCTGAACATAGTGTGTACTGTAACTAAAAAATAAGTCATGGCTTGCATATAAAGATTGCCATCCTATCAGTTTTCTATATAAGTCATGGCTTGCATATAAAGATTGCCATCCTATCAGTTTTCTATGTGTAGAGATGCAAATGCCCCATCATGCTGCAGAACACAGGTACACCGTGTCCCGACGTCAGTGTTTTGAGTTTTTGGTTGGCTGCGATGCCCACTGATGCATGCTTGCCAATTGAGAAGTGTTGTTCCATCCGTGTTATCCCACATAGACAAAGAGGATTTAGCTATCAAATTGCATTATATCACATGAGTGCATCTTTGAGTTCAGCCCTCCACTATATTGTCCTGACCCAGTATTCCTCATGTTACATTCCTGATCCCCTTTGATCCATGTCATACTGGGAGTACTGTGGCAAAGATATATAGTTGTATGTAAAAGTTTGGGCACCCCTGATGCTTTCCATGATTTTCCTTTATAAATCATTGGTTGTTTGGATCAGCAATTTCAGTTATTGAACAGTCTTTGTTTTCAGGTCATTTCAGAGTTGTTTAGAGGCTACCATGTTGCCACTCATTAGAAGAGATGCAAAGAAGGGAAACATTTGCACATGACCACCTTAAATACCCTTTCTCATGATTGAATTCACCTGTGTAAGGAGGTCAAGGGTCAGTGAGCTTACCAAACCAATTTTGTGTTCCAATAATTAGTGCTACATGTATTCAAATCAATAAAATGACAAGGTTGCCCAAATTTATGCACCTGCCCAATTTTGTTTAAATAATTATTGCACACTTTCTGTAAATACTAGAAACTTCATTTCATTTCTCAAATATCAGTGTGTTCGTCTGCTATATGATACATTTAACTGAAGTTTCTGATCCAGACAACCAATGATTTCTAAAGGAAAACCATGAAAATTATCAGGGGTGCCCAAACCTTTGCATACAACTGTAACTTCTTGGTTATTTTCTATGGGTTTGTATTTGGTTTACTCGTTATAAAATTTAGAGACTGGCTGATGTACCTTTGGTGGATGATATGTTGTTTGAATTACTTAATGTTTTTGTGGCATGAATGCTGTCAAGAAACCACCATCATAACTTCCTATTAGTTGTCTTGATAATGCAATAATTTATTGAATCTTGAATTAAAAAAGTTGACCAATTGGTTTTTGCTGTTATACGTATAGTTTTTTTTTTTTTTTTATCAATTGCTAACTAGAGGGCACTCAAATAACACAGACTTCCACCAAGGCTGGACAGGTTGCTCTACCACCATAGGCAGACTGTGGCTAAAAGGTAAAATAATGTTCACTGTACTCTTATTTACCATATCAGCAGTAATACAGCAAAACAGTTTGCACTATGCTGAAACTGTCTTTTTGTGATTCATGCTTTATTATCATTTTATTTTTCTGTTTTTATGGTAGGGCTGTGATGATACAGTTCAACTTCTGACATTATGTATATCATGATGCTTGAAATGTGTGCCACAGCGCACCATGCAGGGAACTGTTCTTCTATCTTGGACTCATATTTTCCATGCTCGAAGTGAAAACTGGATGTCGGTATGTGCCTCCGCACAGCTGTGATCCATTCTGGCCACAGCAGCCGAGGGTGCCGTTGAGAGAGACGGCTCCACAGCTGCTCATCTCCCAGGCTTGGTCTAACACATTTGACTTTTTGGACTTTAAAAATCAATTATTATATCATAAAATTAAATATAGTGAGTAGGGCTGGGTGATTTGGCCTAAAAAACAAAACCTCTTTTTTTTTTTTCCCCACGAAAAATTTGATTTCAGATTTTTTTTTTTTTTTTCCCCCCCCCCAATTTTTTTCCTACTTTTTAGAGAAAACAATAAGTACAAATGACAGCGATAACTCAAAATAAGATTTAGTTTTGCTTTTATTTTATTTAAAAAAAAAAAAATTAATACTGCCAACACCTACTTACCTCCAGTGCCAGCTGTTGGATTAAAAAAAAACAAAAAACACTTGGGTAAATGACTCCACCACAGTAAGCTACTTTTTAGTGTGAGTTTGTTGCAGTGCTCTTATTCTCCTCAAAGAGTAGCATTTATCCCACTCAGCTGGATGCCTGTTTTAGATGCTGGAATAAGTTTGTTGTGCTCCTGCCTTTTGTTGCAGTGGGCATCCATTGCAACAAAAACTTTGCACTGTGTAGATCACTTGTTCCACATCTGTCGCCGCAAATCCAAACCAGTTCCAAACCACAGACGATACTGTTAATTTTTTGGGAACCAAATTCTCGCTCTTGTTAGTGATAGCCATGTTTGTTGTTGTGTGAAGGCAACAGGGGAGGAGCTATGGAAGCTCCTGGTGGTAAGAGGTGCGTCGTAGCAAGAGGAGGAAAAAACTTGAATTTTTTGTTCTCTGCATTGTCTGCAACAAAAACCTTGCATAAATCGATATACCACGGTATAATAGTGAGTATCGATTCTCCCACCCGTTTTAGGGTAGGTTTTGTTTTAGGGAAACTCTGTTTAGTAGTATCACTTGCATTGTGAGAGAGCACCAACTATGACATTCTGGCTTTGTAGCACATTTTTTCCAGGCATGATCCAGCAGGTAGGTGCTTCAATGTTGAGGACTCCAAGCAGCTGGAGAAGGCACAAGGTGATGCCCACGTTTCACCTGGCAGCGCTAGATAGATGCTAACTTTCAACAAGTGGGGATCCATTGTCTACACCATAGGTGTCAAACTGATTCCAGAAAGTGCCAAGAGGGTGCAGGTTTTCTTTGTAACCACCAACTCCACCAGGTGATTTCACTGATGAACTCTTCCCATCTGCTCAAAGTGATGTTCATCACTGAAATCACCTGCTAGAGTTGGTGGTTACAAAGAAAACCTGTACCCTCTTGGCCCTTTCTGGAATCAGTTTGACACCTATGGTCTACACGGATGATTGCCATCCATGATGCAGGATGGTTCCTGGGTGTGGTAGATGTGACGACAAGAAGAGTCATTGAATGCTTCCATATTTGACTTTGCCATACATGAGCAACATGCACCTGAAATATAGGTGCTAATGAACCACGAAAAAATAAAGCGTTTTCTCCAGGGTTCAAAGCTATTAGCCACTGTGGCTAATGAGTGATAATTTCAGTTAGCCACATGGGAAGATGATTTGCCATGTTGCCTCAAAAGAACAAAAAAATACAAATATGCACAATTGCAAATTCAAAATAACTTCAAGACGGCTTATAAAATTTTATTTAAACCACTATTAAACTTATAGAGCACTACAGCTTTGACAAGTTTATTCTGATTTCACTTCACACTATAAAACTCTGTGGACTCCTCTGTGCCTCACTCAGACTCCCGGAGCTCTGTCGCTCCTTAATGCAATCCGTGTGACTGGTGATAGTATTTTATTATTTTTTTGTTATATTGTGTTATTTGCATTCATGTTGTTAGGCCTGTTCTCCAAAAATATTTTGGTAGACATTATTGTGGGACCTGGATATGCCTTCAGCTCACGCAAACAGGTGCTATCATCAGCCACTGGCTATGGTTACTGATGGGATCTAATTGTTTCTGCACCTTTTTGCTCAGTATTTGTGAGGAATAAATCTGAATATCTTACTTGCGCAGTTTCACTGCACAGCAGCTGAAAGTGCTCTGTATTTCAACATCTTTTTATGTAGAAGGCTGTGCACAGGGGGACACAGCACAGCACAAACCACAAAAGGGCTTCCATCATTCATCTAAAAAGGAGAAATCGTAGTTGTTGCCATTAGTGCTGGCAGATTTTTAATTTTTTTTTTTTTTTAAATATTCATTTATTTTAATATTTGCCACTGTGGTAATTCACATGCAGACGTGGCTCACCATGTCATGCATTCAGCTAGGGATGGGACCGATCTGATCCCAGCTTGGTATTGTGTTCCAATACCGACGTAATTGACGTATCGGAAAATACCGATCCAGCCTGCGACATTTTCCGATACCAGAGAAGGCTACTGTGAATCTTCTCAACTGCTGTTTGCTTTCTGCTTGTTTACTGCCAAGCAGGAGGAGGGGAGAGGTTTACTGAAGCTGGGTTGTTTGAGAGAACTCTCTTCTGTAGTGTTGTAGCTGCAGGTAGCGGCAAATTTCTGCTTGGCTCTTGGGTTCAAATTGTGTTTATTGAGCATGGATTTTCCGAAAAAATTAACTGAATTGTTGTGTACTAAAAAGCTAGCCACTTCACTGTCCTGAGGCTGTAAAATGCTATGAAACGGCTCCTTAGCGTGCAGCCGAAGAGGAGAAGCTGAACAGAGATTCTGTCCTCTGAAACGGAGAAAGTCTCCATTTAAAATCCTGCCTGTGAGCGTCGGTGATGATACATTTATTTTACAGTTGAAAGGCTTTGTGTTTCCAAAAAGTTCGAAGTTTGCGCAGCACGAAAACCAGTTTTCGAGAGGAAGAAAAAGAGAGAGAGACACGGAGGGAGAGAGAAAGTGAGAGAAAGAAAGAGACAGGGAGAGAGAGAGAGTGCTGTCTTTTCTCTTTAAGTTTATAAAAATAAGACTATAAAAGTCTATTAAAAATAAAAGTACTTAATAGGGATGGGTATTGATAAGATTTTATCAATATCGATGCCATTATCGATTCTGCTTATCGATCCGATTCCTTATCGATGCCATTATCGATACCTCGTGAATTTTGTACTAAAAGTAGGCTTTACAGGTTTTCTATGTATTTCCTTGAGTCTTAAAGTAAATAAATATGAAATTAGTCACTGTATCCTTGATCTCTGGACATAAATAAAAATAAACAAAACAGTGTTTCGCTTTGTTAGTTGTTAATTCCGACTGGATTTCCATCGTTCTGTCTTGTCAGAGAGCCGCGCAACGTTTGGAGCTGTGTGAACAGAACGGAGGGCGATTCTCATTTCTTTCTCGCAACGAGACAGGAGTCCCAGTTAGTAACTTTAATCCGCACAAAAGTGAATCAACTCATATTCAGGGATGAAAGTGGTGAAAAACAAAAAAAGCTGAAACCCAAAATTACCCCCCAACACCACCTGCACGAAAATGTTTCAATTCTAGAAGCTCTGAAATGTAATCTGGGACTATTCCAGACGATAAACTGGAGTGAGTGCAGAATCCATTTAGGTGAGAAAAAAAAATACAACTTTCCTTATTCAAATTCATTCCAGTAGTATTCTGCTCTTACTAGGATGCAGCAGTTTTCTAGTTTGGCAGATAGTTCTGGAGGAAATCACTGAAGAAATGACCAAACTGAAAATATGGTTTGACCGAAACAAACTGTCATTAAACTTAAATAAGACAGGGATGAAATGGAGGTGTGAGAGTCACTAGGTGTTCACAGGAAACATTTATTTCTGTATGTATTTATTTATGTTCATTGTTAGTTGCTAATATATATTTTCTGTTGCGTTTCTATTGAGGTTCTTTTTGTCTTTCTCTAAAACTATATATAATAATCATTAGATTATTAATATATAAGCAAAAATAAATTTAAGGAATATTACAATTTGAAAACAAATGCATTTGAAAACAACTGCACCCGAACGTCATGACGGCTGTAATTGCTAAATGCTAACTTTTAACATTGAAAATGCCACAGACATGCTAACGCGTTAGCATCGCTCCCGTTTTTAAGTTATAAATCTATCAACTGTTTCAGAAGACCATTACAGGTCGGTTTAACATAGAAAAGGTAAATAATACTCACAGACATATGCTCTTTAGGGTTTTAGCGGGGGAAAATTAAGCGAAAGAAAGACATAAACGAAGCAATCAACCGAAGCATTGCTTCAATCTGCGAACCACTGCTTCGATAGGTTCAAAGCAAAGCCGCGCTGCAGAAAAGTTGCTTAAGGACCCACTGCAGGGTCTGTAATCAATGTAGAGAAATTATCATTTTCCTGACAAACACCTGCCAAAACAACGGCCACTCTAAAGGACCGATAACAGAATCGTTAAGCACAAAGCTTATTGATGTCAGTGGATTGAATCATTTCTTAACGATACCCAAAAGGACCCTGTTCTCGATACCCATCCCTAGTACTTAATTCTTTCACCAAGACATCAAATCTAGGCTTTCATCTTAGATGCACCTTCTGGCAAATTGTAGCTGAACTTTCAGGTCTGGTTTTAAGAAAATCCTCATAAATTAAACAATAATGATGATATATTAAAACGGAGCTTTGGTATTGGAACGGAAAAGTATCTGTATTGGCAGATATCCAAATTCAGGTATTGTGATCGGATCAGATCGGAAGTGAGAAATTGTGGATTGGTGCATCCCTACATTCAGCCACTGTATGCGATGTGTTGAGGGCTTGGGAGATCCCTGAGAATTTTTTAATAAAGTTTTCAAGAAGTCATACCTGTGCAAATACGCAACTGCAGGCCAACCTTTTTTGAGGTTAAATGCATTGAATAATGCAGAAGAATCTTTGCAAATACTAAGCATGTATGTAATATTCCAGCTCTAAACCCTTTATGTTGTTAGTGGAATTGTGAAGGAATAACATGCAGAGTGGCCAGTCATCCAGTTTAGGGCCAGATGAGGAGGACCAAAAGTGCTTCCTTAATGTGGTGGCTCAAACACTCACCCAGACAGAACTGCAGTTGCATTACTCTTGGTTTCTTAAAATGGAACATTACACCCAGAAAAAAACACTGCTATTCGGACACTGGTCACCTAATTTGGATATAATTAACAAATTAAAGCCCAGTCTGCTCATAGTCATTACATGACTTTTAACTGAAATAGGCTGTGGTGGACCTTGTAAATGTCCAAATCTTGTTTTTGTGATGTACAAGCTTGCAGGAGCAGCAGTCTGGCTTTTGCTTGGTCCTTTTGCAAATCTGGTGTTACAGGCTTGTGTTTAACTAAAGGTGTGTCTGTTCATTCATACTGCATCCTGGAGCGTAAACGCTGAAAGATTTTGTGTGCGTCAGTAACTGTCGTGAAAGAAAGTTCCTCATGACTTGCAAACAAACCAGCGTCACGGCATATTTGCTTATTTTGGCTTGTCACTCCAAAATTGTATCTTTGTGCAACCACACATGCTTTCCTTGTTTTAGTAGTGCAGTTTCACAGACCTCATAATGACAGCTGGCTTATCTTTCATGGAAATGGGTGACATGCCTCTACGCTGATATGTGTTTCTGTTTCTTCTGCTTGTCAGAATTGGGAAAAATTTTGTAAAAACCTTTTAACTGTTAGAATGGCCTAAGCAGCGGGTCACCCCTCTGGGTCTGGTCTGCTTGAGGTTTCTTCCTCATGATCACCAGAGGGAGCTTCTCCTTACCACTGTCACCCGGGTGCTTGCTCGGGGGGGGGGGGGGAGGGGGGTTGGTAAAATTAGACCTTACCTGTGTGAAGCACGTTGAGGCTAGAGCCCGACTGATATATCGGCTGACATAAGCCCTTTTCAAAGTACTCACTATCGGCCGAAATTTTGCTGATAGAAAGCCGATAATTTCTCATAAACAGAACAGTTACTGAAATAATGTTTGTGTCGGCAATGTAAAATGTCCTTGCATTGTTTGTCCAGTAGATGGAGCTCTGACTCCATTCAACTGAGAGCTGCTTACACCCCTGCTTAAATGTGATCATTACCGGCCCCCGTAGTTTGCTGTCACACTGCACTGATCGGCTGACAAAAGCATACAAGTAAGTTTATAAGGATGTTGTTTGTAATAACTTTGTGATTACATTCACCCACATTTCTGATTTCAGTTCAACTCAGTTTGATTAACTCAGTTTATGTAGTAATGTGTCAAATGTGCTCCATTGCGTCAGTCCCGCTTTTTATTAAGCCCATGTTGTGTAGACCTTATTTCTGGCATGAAAAACTTTCATTTACTGCTAAGAGGTTGAAACAAGAGAGAGATTCCTGAATGCTGGCCTCCTCCTTGCTTATTTTATCTCTACACTGTCAAAAGGGCAGTACAGTGTCTTAGTGGTTAGCACTGGTGCCTCACACCAAGAGGGTTGTGGGATTGCTTCCCACCCTTTCTGTGTGGAGTTTGCATGTTCTCCCCGTGTCTGCATGGGCTTTCTCCCACAATCAAAACATGCTTATTTAGGGTCAGTTCCTTTCTCTGCTTTAAGGCAGCGTCTCCACATCTGGAGTTGGTCCCCTGGTGCTGGACTGTGGCTGCCCACTGATCCTAGTGGTTGGATTGTGTCTAACTGTAATTAGGATATATATGTACAATGACAATAAAGGCTCTGTTCTATTATACAACCCCTAGCAAAAATTATGGAATCACCGGCCTCAGAGGATGTTCATTCAGTTGTTTAATTTTGTAGAAAAAAAGCAGATCACAGACATGACACAAAACTAAAGTCATTTCAAATGGCAACTTTCTGGCTTTAAGAAACATTATAAGAAATCAAGAAAAAAAGATTGTGACAGTCAGTAACGGTTACTTTTTTAGACCAAGCAGAGGAAAAAAATATGGAATCACTCAATTCTGAGGAATAAATTATGGAATCACCCTGTAAATTTTCATCCCCCAAATTAACACCTGCATCAAATCAGATCTGCTCATTGACATTGACCCTATGCCATGACATTGACCCTGTGTCTTTTTGCAAGGAATGTTTTTGCAGTTTTTGCTCTATGGCAAGATGCATTATCATCTTGAAAAATGATTTCATCATCCCCAAACATCCTTTCAATTGTCCAAAATATCAACATAAACTTGTGCATTTATTGACGATGTAATGACAGCCATCTCCCCAGTGCCTTTACCTGACATGCAGCCCCATATCGACTGTGGAAATTTACATGTTCTCTTCAGGCAGTCATCTTTATAAATCTCATTGGAAAGGCACCAAACAAAAGTTCCAGCATCATCACCTTGCCCAATGCAGATTCGAGATTCATCACTGAATATGACTTTCATCCACAGTCCACAATTGCTTTTCCTTAGCCCATTGTAATCTTGTTTTTTTTTCTGTTTGTGTTAATGATGCCTTTCGTTTAGCTTTTCTGTATGTAAATCCCATTTCCTTTAGGCGGTTTCTTACAGTTCGGTCACAGACGTTGACTCCAGTTTCCTCCCATTCGTTCCTCATTTGTTTTGTTGTACATTTTTCGATTTTTGAGACATATTGCTTTAAGTTTTCTGTCTTGACGCTTTGTCTTCCTTGGTCTACCAGTATGTTTGCCTTTAACAACCTTCCCATGTTGTTTGTATTTGGTCCAGAGTTTAGACACAGCTGACTGAACAACCAACATCTTTTGCAACATTGCGTGATGATTTACTCTCTTTTAAGAGGTTGATAATCCTCTTCTTTGTTTCAATTGACATCTCTCATGTTGGAGCCATGATTCATGTCAGTCCACTTGGTGCAACAGCTCTCCAAGGTGTGTTCACTCCTTTTTAGATGCAGACTAACGAGCAGATCTGATATGATGCAGGTGTTAGTTTTGGGGATGAAAATTTACAGGGTGATTCCATAATTTTTTCCTCACAATTGAGTGATTCCATATTTTTTTCCTCTGCTTGGTCTAAAAAAGTAACCGTTACTGACTGCCACAATCTTTTTTTCTTGATTTCTTATAGTGTTTCTTAAAGCCAGAAAGTTGCCATTTGAAATGACTTTAGTTTTGTGTCATGTCTGTGATCTGCTTTTTTTCTACAAAATTAAACAACTGAATGAACATCCTCCGAGGCCGGTGATTCCATAATTTTTGCCAGGGGTTGTATACGTAACTCCAAAGGTTTGCCTCCAATCTACTGAATATGATGTTGTTCATCCCTGTGTACTTTCACATCGGCTGCTCGGTTTTGCAGAAAGATGATCCTCTCTTCTTTTTCTGCATTCTGATCTGCCAGTGCCTTGACTTCGACTAATAAGTCAGTATTGTTTTCTGTTGCAGTCTGACTGCTGTAACCTCCTCTGTTTGAAAGTCAAGTACACTTTTTATTTTGCCGACTTCCACAGTAATGAGGCTCTTTTTTGCTCCCATATTTATGCGCACTTTTCAAAATGAACAGTGCATGGTTTAACTCGTCCTTGCAGTTTTTTCAAATACGGTATAGTCGTAAGACTGTAGTGGCCTGCGGTGAAAGCCCAAACTGTAGTTGCTAGTGGGTTGCAGCTGGTGGTAGGTGTCTGGTTAGCTGTGCAGATACATGGAAGAAGCTTGTGTTATTACATGTCCGTGTTTATTTTTGCTTTAGAAAGTAACTGCTGTGAAAGAATCACCAGATAGCATTGTATTTATCTGATTCTGATTCACTGCTTTGTTTTAGCAGTTTGGTTGCTGTCTTCATTCACACTAATCATTCTTGACCACCATTGTGAATTCTTCTCGCTTCTCACATAAAAAGGAATAGGGCTGCAGCTATGGAATATTTTTGGAATGGAGCATTCTATTGGTTATTTTATCGATTAATCAGATGAAAAGTACTTCGTGTTTTTGTGCAATATCAGTAGTATCAGGGTTCTCCCTAAGCAGTGGAACAGTGGTACTGATATCCAGATTTTCAAATTTAGGGTGTTCCCTCTCGGTTTTCCCAGGTAATTATTTTTTCATGTCATTACAAGTTTCTGAGCCTTCTTGGACAGTCAACGTTGAAAACAGCTCTGGAGTGCAGCTTTTCTTCAAAAGCCACATTGATAAGTCCACTGTGCACCCTGTTGACAACAACTTTGATCGAATCCGAAGAAGTTTTTTTTTTTTTTTTTTTTTTTTTTTTTTTTTTTTTTTTTTTTTTTAAACTTGATGGAGTTAAAGTGCACATCCTTTTGCTTCATCTGCAAGGTGGAGAGCAGCTAGTGGACCAAAACATAGCACCGTGTATTTTGTTAAAAAAAAAAAAGCACAAAATGCACTGCTTCACTTTAAATACGGAATAAGTCAGTTTCAGATGACCAGCACCGATTCTCTTTCTCTTAAAAGGCTTTATTTTATTCTGTGTGCTGCCTCAAAGTTGTAGCTTTTGCTGCTGCCTTGATTAGCTCATTACACTGTGACAGGACTGAGCGGAGGCGAGGCACAGACAAAGGCTGGACACAAATGCAGGCTCTCAACAGGACGTGTGATTAAAGGATGGTTTAATTCAGGCCTGGGTTCAGTAACAGGAAGGCAGTACGCGGAGCAAAAGTACCAGGCAGGGGCAAGACAGAGGATATGGTCAAAAACAAGCAGGGTCAGTACACGAGCGAACAGAGTTATCAGGGCTGAGACAAAAAGCAGGATCCGGTACACAGAGCTGAGTCAAAAACACGGCTTGGCAAAAACAGGACGAGACAAAGTTCAAAGCTCTTTCCAATGAACCTACGAGTATGCATGTGTGGGTGAAAAAAAAAATAAAAAATTTATGTAAAATGCAGAAATTTGGGCAAATTATGACAAACTGTGCTGCTTTTCTCTCTCTATTGTTGTTCTTTGTTAACAGATTTTAATAAAAGTAGGCTTGTTTTAAAGCCCTTTAACTGCTGTTTCTAATGAACCCATACATGTCTGGGTAGAAAAAAATGTTATGTAAAGTGTGGAAATTTGGGGGAAATATGCCATTCTGTTCCTTTACTATGGTGTTTTTTTCCTGTCATGATAATTGTCCATGGATTTTTATAAATGAAGCCTTGTAAGCTGTATTCATGCTGATTAAAAGCTCTAATGAACCCATACATGCCTGGATAAAAAATCCTTATGTATTAAAATATAAATCTGAAGTATGCCTTGCCATTGTGGTCATTTACCTTGCTGCTTTTTCCACTGTAATATTATTACTAGTCTTTTAATAACAACATATATATGATTTTTACTACCATTTTATTACAAGTAGATATAAAGCCATTCAGAATTTGACTTTTGACCCTCAGTCAGAGTAAAAAGTACCTCCTCCATCCCCTCCAACCACACTGTTCAAATTTAAATGCCGCCTGTGACCACCATGTACATATATTAAACAATGGCAAGTGTGTGTGTGTGTGTGTGTGTGTATATATATGTATGTATACGAGGTCTCTTAGATAATAAACCGACCCTTTTATTTATTTTTTTTTAACTATATGGATTTGAATGACATGCGATTACACCAATCATGCTTGAACCCTCGTGCGCATGCGTGAGTTTTTTTCACGCGTGTCGGTGATGTCATTTCCCTGTGGGCAGGCCTTGAGTGAGATGTGGTCCCGCCCTCTCGGCTGAATTCCTTTGTTTCACACGCTGCTCGAGACGGCGCGCGTTGCTTTATCAAAATTTTTTCTGGACCTGTGAGGAATATCCGAGTGGACACTATTCGAGAAATTAAGCTGGTTTTCTGTGAAAAGTTTAACGGCTGATGAGAGATTATGGGGTGTTTCTGTCGGTGTAAGGACTTCCCACGGAGCGGGACGTCGCGCAGCGCTTCCAGGCGCCGTCGTCGGCGTGTTTCGAGCTGAAATCATCCTAATTTAAGGCTTAATTCACCCAGGACATCGTGAGAGAACAGAGAAGATTCAGAAGAGGCCGGCATGAGGAATTTATGCGGACATTCCACTGTTTAAGGACATTTTTGTAATGAAAGACGTATGCGCAAATTCCCCGAGTCGTTTCCGTGACGACTCGGCAAATCTGTGTGCGCCGCGACAGGAAAAACACCTCCGTGTTGAAAACCATTTGTAGAATTCAGGCGGCTTTTAATGGCTTTCAACAAGTGAGTAACTGAGAAATTGTTTAACAGCTTGGGCATGTTCCAACTTGCCCGTTAAGGTTTCCAACACGGAGGTGTTTTTCCTGTCGCGACCCCCCGCGGTCGGGTCCAGCCCGACATGCGACTCTGCCCGCACGTTCTTTCATTACAAAATGACCGTTAACAATGGAATGTCCGAATAAACTCCTCATGCCGACTTCTTCTGAAAGTTCTCTGTTCTCTGACGACTTACTGCGTCAACAGAGCCTGAAATGTGGAAGTTTTCAACTTGAAACGGTGAGACGCTGCCGCCTCGAAGCGCAGATCGCCGTCAGGCGCCATGGACCGTCCTTAAAGCGACACTACCAGACCAAAATCTCTCATCAGCCGTTAAAAGTTTTACCGAAAACCAGCTGAATTTATTGAATGGTGTCCACTCAGTTGTGCCTTACAGTTTTGAAAAAAATTTTATCAAACAAAGCAACAGTCTCTGAGCCATTCCTAAACAATGAAAAAAATCGACGAGCGGGTGGACGACTCCTCACTCAAAGACTGCCCACAGGCGAATGACGTAACCGACAGGCGTGAAAAAACTCTCGCATGCCCACGAGGGTTCAAGCATGTCTGATGTAATCACACGTGATTCAAATCCATATGGTTTTTGAAAAAATAATAAGGTCGGATACTTTTCTAATAGACCTCGTATGTGTATATGTATATATCTGTATATATATGTGTATCTGTATATATCTGTATATATATGTGTATCTGTATATATATGTGTATATGTATATAGTGTGTGTTTAAACATTTTTGTTTCCATATCTGTATACATGTGAACTCAGCTTAATGAAAAGAACTTATGGCATTGAGTTATAGTCTCAGTATATTGATATTAAATTGCGACATAACGACTTTAAAATAGACATTTGTTTTACATAATTACATTAAGGCTCTTGTACAGTTCATTTTAGTATTGGAGAATTTGTTTTTGTAGTTGGTGCAGTTGATGGTGAAGCACTGGCTGCTTTTTTTTTTTTCCCCCTCATTGCGCTTCTGTTTAACTGGCTCAAGGTATTCTCTCCACCCTTAGTAATGGCTGCCGTGCGGCACGCCGCTAGTCACATGATGTCCATTCCAGTCTCTATTTCCATGCCATAAACCACTGATCTACACACGACAGGGATTAAAATGTTTGATATTAGGGTTTACAAGCGTTTTTGACTGTTAAACTTTGCTCACTTTACCAGCAAGAAAAATGTTAGCGGAAATTATCGGAACTAAATTTATCAGAAGATAATTGAGTGCCGGTGTCGATGATGGTTTTAAAACTTATCTGAAAAGCTAATCCGCGAACAAAAACATTATCTTTGATAGTTATCGGATTAGCTGAACACTGCCCACCACTGTATTCCAATACCACAGCTCTGTTTGCTTTAATATTATTATTAGCATTATTGTTGATTTTGAGGATTTTCTTAAAAAGGTGACATGAAAGTTCAGCTACAGTTTGCTAGAAGGTGTATCTAAGATGAAAGCCTAGATTTGATGTTTTGGTATAATTAAGTACTTTTTTTTTAGACTTAAAGAGAAAAGACAGCACTCTGTCTCTCCCTCTGTGTCTCTCTCCCCCTCTCTCTGTCTCTTGCTCGCTCTGTCTTTCTCTCTCCCGCTTGTTTTCTCTCTCCCTCCGTCTCTCTCGCTGTTTTCGTGCTGTGCAAACTTCGAACTTATAGAAACACGAACCCAAATGTATCCTCATCGACACTCATGCACAGGTTTTTAATGTAAACTTTTTCCCTTTCAGCCGACAGAATCTTTGTTCGCTGTCCTCCTCGGCCGCATGCTGAGCTGGCCTTTTACAGCCTCAGGACAGTGAAGAAGCTAACTTTTCAGCAACAATTCAGTAAAATTTTCAGAAAATCCACGCTCGATGAACAAACAATTTGAACCCGAGAACTGGGCAGAAATTTGCCGGTAAACCGCAGTTAGAACACTGTGGAAGAGAGCTCTCTCAAACAGCCTGGCTTCAGAAAATCTCCCCTCCCCTCTCCTCTTCCTGTTCGGGAGTAAACAAGCACGGAGCAAACAACAGCAGTTGAGAGGATTCACAGTGGCTTTTCTCCAGTATCGGAAAATGCTGCAGGTTGGATCGCTATTTTCCGATACATGAATTACCTCTGTATTGGAACCCAATGCCAATCTGGGATCAGATCGGTCCCATCCTTATGTACAACTATGTAGAAAGTTTCATGGCCATAGGTAGTTACCCACATGGTGAATTTGCCAGTCAAAACAATTTTTTAAGTGTACTTTTTTCTTTTCTTTTTTTTTGTAAGCCGTAACCATTTTTAGAGTACCGTAAGTCCTAAATTAAGACATATGCAGAGTCAGGTTCCCTCCTGCAGATAGTCCTGTCTTCAAATGGAATGAATCCAGCATCAACAGCTAGTTGTAAATGATTGTAGGCTGACACTGGGTCCCTGGAAATTTTTTTTTTTACTTTTTTCATTTATGAGCATAAAACAAAACCACTTTGGAGACCAATAACTCAGAAACTAGAAGAGATAGGCCTTTTCTTATCATTGAATTATGATCACTTTCTGATGGTTGGGGATTTTAATATCCACGTCTGTTGCAAATCCAAGCTGATGGTTAAAGTTTAAGCGTTTCAGTAAACCATGTTAGGTCTGAGTCAGCTCACCTGCAGTGTGGCATACCACAAGGCTCTGTGCTGGGGCCACTCTTGTTTCTTTTATATATTCTTCCCCTTGGGCAGATAATTCAGTGTTTCAGTGATGTGTCCTATCATCTGTATGCTGATGACATACAACTATACTGCTCTTTTAAAACTACGGAACTTGGGAAACTGAACTCTTTAATGAACTGTCTGTCACAGGTGAAGCAGTGGCTGAATGGAAATAGCCTTCAGTTGAACTCCGAGAAAACTGAGACACTTATTGTTGCCCCTGATGATGCCATTCCCGGCATCAAGCAGCAGCTGGGTGACTTGGGCATCATCAGTTAAGACAAGTCTGCAGAATCTCGGAGTTATCTTTGAAGTAATGTCTCTTTCTAGCATTGTAATAAATTAAATAGAAATTGTTTTTTTTTTTTTTTTTTCACTTGCGAAATATCGCTAAGCTGCGACAGGTAGGGCTGTCACGATTAGGAATTTCTGGAGATGATTAATTGTCTCCAATAAATGCGATTGACGAATATATTGTCTATTTTTTTTCCCCCTTCTTTATATTCTACTATTGTAGTATAATTACACAACTCTGGAAGAACGTTTGGCTTCTATGAGTGGAGAAACTGGGAATGGTGCAACATTTTTATTTTTATCTTTAGTTTACATACAGTCCCAACTTTTTCTGAATTGTGGTTGTTTCTGTTGCATTTCTGAAATTGTTTCTCATCAGTCACGTTTTGTGCTTAAACACTGCATTAAGCCCATATTGAACAAATAAATGCGTTTGGAAAGTAACAGCTGTTAAAGTTCAGAGTTCTCACCTGCTTTTTGTGATCTGTGCATCTGAACATCACCACAGCTTCTCCATGTCAGGGTTTTTTTTTTTTTTTTTTTTTTTTTTTTTTTTTTGTGGCTCAGTTCATTCATATATTCTCATTTTTTAAATATGTTTTTAAAGATATTTGACAGTTTATTTCATCTCATGATCTCATAAATTCAGCATACGACGTGCACATGGTGTGAACAGGATGGTAACAGCAGAATCACACCTTTTAGAGAAAGTTCAGAGAGAAGTAAAGGCAGCTTCACGATTTGGTTTTGTTAACATGTTCACTCGGGTTAAAATCCTCTCTCTGCACTCGCTGCGCACTGAACGTGTCGCGCCTGCATTCAGGAATCTCCCTCACCCACCCCCTCCCTCGCAGCCTGTTAACTCCGCGCGCGCGCACACAGACACACACACACACCGACAGCTCCGCATTTTAGATGGCTTTTGACGAAGACGGCACTGTTTTAATCGGCCGTCAGCCTCCTTGTTATTGTCCCGCCTTAAGACGAGAGCGAGGCTGCAGTACAATGACGTCAGATTCTCAGTCGTTTTATGCTTTGTGGATAAAATAAATCATTCACGGTAATCGCGAATATGAAAAATCGCGAATATGAAAAATAATCGCGATTGGCGAATATTGTAATTGTGACAGCCCTAGCGACAGGTGGTATCTTGTCATGAGCTGGAGACAATCATCCACGCCTGCATCTCCTCACAATTGGACTACTGTAACAGCCTGTTTACCTGCCTTAATAGAAAAGACCGTAACCGGTTACAGTACGTCCAAAACTCTGCTGCAAGGCTGTTGACTCGTATAAACAGGAGAGCTCATATTACCCCTGTCCTAAAGTCTCTCCATTGGCTCCCAGTTGAGTCTAGACTCATTTATATAAATCTTGGTCCTGACATTCCAAGCCCTTCATGATCAGGCTCCCGGATATATTAAAGATCTGATTCAGCCTTATACCTCTGCCCGTGGTCTCAGGTCTTCAGGCCAGAACCTGCTGATGGTTCCAAGGGCCTGCTTTAAAACCCGAGGTGACAGATCTTTTAAAGCCACAGCCCCTCGTCTCTGGAACGAACTGCCACTTTCTCTGCGTTCCCTGGAATGTGCTGAGACTTTTAAGAAGCATTTGAAGACTCTTCTCTTTAATAAGGCTTTTCAGAAGTGACCGATTGTTAACCTTGTCTTTTGTTTTATCTGTGTTTTTATTATTTATTATTGCATTTTAACCTGTGAAGTGCTTTGTGACTTATGTCTGTGAAAGGCGCTATATAAATAAATTTACTTTACTTACTACTTTACTTTAAAGACTTCTTGAATTTGATTGACTCTTAATTTGACTCTGTGTCAAGCTGTACGCACGAGAATGGGCATATTTTGGACATTGTGCTCTCTTTCGGTCTTAATCCTAATGTAATTGAGATTTGTGAAACCCACTTCTCTGATCACTTGCTGTTTTATTCTCTTTAACGTTGTCTCGGAGCATGGTCAGTCCGTGCGCCATGACGCGCCAGGTGCGCACATTCAATACTGAGTCAGCCGCCCTGTTTTCTGATACTTTTCATGAAACGTATAGAAACGACTCAGATAACGCAACTCCTGATGAAATCCTTTTTTATTTTAATTGTGTGTGCACAAAGGCTTTGGACTCTATGGTTCCTTTAAGCCCACGGCACAGCCTTGGTTAAATGAGCACACTCGTGAACTCAGGCGCTCTTGTAGGCACGCTGAGCGACAATGGAAAAAAGATAATCTTCACGTTTCCTTGCAAATGCTGAGGGACAGACTGTCTGAGTATCAGAGAGCAGCTAAAGCTGCTAAAACTAGATTCATGTTAGATCTTGTGTCCTCAAACTGTCATAAACCTCAGGTGCTTTTTAACACTGAATTCGCTCATTAATCTTCGTGCGAGCAATATTGCTGTGCCCTCAGCCAGCCTTTGTGAAGATTTTCTCTTATTTCAGAGATAAAATTTCTGATCTTAGATCATGTCCTGTATCTGAGGTGGAGTCAGCAGATCCATCCATGTGTCATGCTGTTTTTGATTGTTTTAATCCTGTATCTGTTTGTGAGCTGACTAAAGTTGTTAATCATCTTAAGTCTTCTTCCTGCACTTTGGACATTGTTCCAGGTCATTTGTTTAAAGATGTTTTTCAGTGTATTGGTCCATACATTGTTGAACTTGTGAACGCTTCTCTATCAAGTGGCTGTTTTCCGTTAGCTCTTAAACATGCTGTAGTCCAGCCGCTCATCACAAAGAGCAATCTTGACTCAAATGTGTTGTCCAACTATAGACCGATCTCTAAATTTACATTTGTGGCTAAAGTTTTAGAGAAAGCTGTCTATGACCAATTGCAGGCTTATCTGGATCTTAATGAAATAGGGGAGAAGTTTCAATCTGGTTTTAAATTAAGACATAGCACTGAAACAGCCCTTTTAAAAGTTTTTATTGACCTTCTTTTAACTGTTGATGCTGGGAACTCTGCGGGTCTTCTGCTTTTAGATTTATCTGCAGCCTTTGACACAGTGGACCACAGTGTCCTTGTGACTTGCCTCGAGACGCACATAGGTATTAAGGGTTCAGCGCTAAATTGGTTTCGGTCCTATCTTTCCAACAGAAGTTTTTCTGTTAATGTAGGACAGTACTCTTCCTCTGTGTCTCCTCTTAAATATGGCGTGCCCCAGGGCTCAATTTTAGCACCACTTCTCTTTGCTTTGTACATGATCCCTCTTGGGTCTGTTTTTAAAAAGCACAAAGTCTGTTTTCAGTGTTTTGCAGACGACATTCAGATTTACCTTCCTGTAATTTCCTTTGATACCCAGGCTCCTGTAAAAATACTACAGGACTGTCTGAATGATGTGCAAGTCTGGATGAGAGCTAATTTTCTGAATCTTAATAAAAATAAAACTGAGATTTTAGTGTTCGGGCAAAGTAACCCTCTACAAGGGCAAGACAGTGTTATTGGTCCTCTGTCTACTTTTGCCACCCTTTTGTAAAAAATCTAGGGGTGATAGTTGACCCATTGCTCAGATTTGATAAGTACATCAGCTCTGTCATCAGGGCCAGCTTTTTTCAGCTGAGGACTCTTTCCAAGATTAAATCTTATTTTACTCGTTGATTTTGAAAGAGCTATCCATGCATTTATAACATCACATCTGGATTATTGTAATGCTCTTTACGTTGGGCTGGACCAGCACTCCCTACAGCGCCTGCAGAGTGTACAGAATGCTGCAGCCCGCCTTTTGACTAAAACAAAGAAGCATGAGCACATCACTCCTGTGCTCTGCACCTTACACTGGCTCCCTTTCGGCTTTTGTGTTAAATATAAAGTTTTGCTGATTGTTTTTAAGTGTCTGCACTGTATAGGCCCAATTTGTCTGAGTGAGCTCCTGCAGCCATACACTCCACATAGGGCTCTGAGTAGGGCTGCTCAATTATGGAAAAAAATCAGTATCACGATTATTTAGGTAAATACTGAAATCACGATTATTGAAACGATTATTATTATTTTTTTAGTTACACAATGCATTTATTCAGCATTTCTCTCTCTTAAAAAAAAAAAAAAAAAAAAAAAATTGTTATAGACAATGTACGCAAAACCTCCAAATTGAAAATGTACCGTACCTGTATAAAACATAAAATGAATAAAATAAATATTAAAAATATCATATTATATATTATTTTTCTGTTTTCCTCTTCCTTCCCTGTTGTCACTGACCAGTTGTTCATTGTCTTTGGGCATCTCCCTGACTTGTGCTACTAGGACATAGTGCAGCTGCATTGTTTTTGTTTCAATTTATGTTCATTAGTTTGTGTTTTTGTTATCATTACCTTGACCACGTCTCCTTATCTCCTCCATCCATCCATCCATTTTCTTCCGCTTTATCCGGAGTCAGGTCGCGGGGGCAGCAGCTCAAGCAAAGCCACCCAGACCTCCCGATCCACTCACACCTCCCCCAGCTCCTCCGGGGGAACCCCAAGGCATTCCCAAGCCAGCCGAGAGATGTAGTCCCTCCAGCGTGTCCTGGGTTTTCCCCGGGGCCTCCTCCCAATGGGACGTGCCTGGAACACCTCTCCAGCGAGGCGTCCAGGGGGCATCCGGAAAAGATGCCCGAGCCACCTCAACTGACTCCTTTAGACGTGGAGGAGCAGCGGCTTGACTCTGAGCTCCTCCCGAGTGACCGAGCTCCTCACCCTATCTCTAAGGGAGCGCCCAGCCACCCTGCGGAGGAAACTCATCTCGGCCGCTTGTACTTGCGATCTCGTTCTTTCGGTAATGAGCCAAATCTCATGACCATAGGTGAGGATCACAACGTAGATCGATCGGTAAATCGAAAGCTTTGCCCCCCTACTCAGCTCTCTCTTCACGACGACGGTCCGATACAGAGACCGCATCACTGCAGATGCTGGACCGATCCGTCTATCGATCTCATGCTCCATCCGTCCCTCACTCGTGAACAAGACCCCGAGATACTTAAACTCCTCCACTTGAGGCAAGGACACTCCACCAACCTGAAGAGGGCAAAGCACCTTTTTCCGGTCGAGAACCATGGCCTCAGATTTGGAGGTGCTGATTTTCATCCCGGACGCTTCACACTCAGCTGCAAACCGCCCCAGTGCACGCTGAAGGTCCTGATTTGACGAAGCCAACAGAACCACATCGTCCGCAAAAAGCAGAGACGAGATTCTGTGGTTGCCAAACCAGACCCTCTCTACACCCTGGCTGCGCCTAGAAATTCTGTCCATAAAAATAATGAACAACCGGTGACAAAGGGCAACCCTGGCGGAGGCCAACGTGCACTGGAAACAGGTTTGACTTACTACCGGCAATGCAAACCAAGCTCCTGCTGCGGTCATACAGGGACCAGATAGCCCTTAACAAAGGAACCCGGACCCCGTACTCCCGGAGCACTCCCCACAGGGTTCCCCGAGGGACACGGTCGAATGCCTTCTCCAGATCCACAAAACACATGTGGACTGGTTGGGCAAACTCCCATGATCCCTCGAGCACCCGATGGAGTGTGTAGAGCTGGTCCAGTGTGCCGCGACCAGGATGAAAACCACACTGCTCCTCCTTAATCCGAGGTTCGACCATCGGTTGAATTCTCCTCTCCAGTACTCTGGAATAGACCTTACCGGGGAGGCTGAGGAGTGTGATCCCCCTACAGTTGGAACACACCCTCCGGTCCCCCTTCTTAAACAGAGGGACCACCACCCCGGTCTGCCAATCCAGAGGCGCTGTCCCCGATCGCCACGCGATGTTGCAGAGGCGTGTCAGCCAAGACAGCCCC